>NW_028274813.1:79195000-79202500 GCF_037043125.1 Eumetopias jubatus
TAATAATTATCTTTCTATATGTGCTTTTAGAGGTAAAAACATGCTAGAAAGAGTCAGTACCTTTTGGTTTACAGAATTAGAGGAGGTTTTATGGGCTGGGGGAGTGTGGCTGCAGGAGAAGGCCGTTTAAGATAGAGAACTGTGTGAACCAAGGAAAGAAAATGGAAAAGTATAAGGTATGCTTAAGAATAGTCCAGACTTGCTAACTAAAAAGCTCATATGTAGATTCATGGTGGGAATTAAAGTTGGCCAGATTCAGTTAGGATCATATGATAAAGATACTGAATTCCAGACGTGGGTGTTTGTATTTAAATTAGCAGGCAGTGGGAAACCATTGATGATTCTAAATGGCAGAGTGACATGATCAGAGCTTTTATTTATTTTTTTTTTTTATGGTAGGGCTTTTCAACAAGACAGATGTGAAGGATATCATTTACATAGCCGTAACCAGGATTCTCCATAATTCCTAACACTTTTCTGTCACTCCACTCCCTCTCCCACTCAAGAAAGCATATTGGAAAACAGTTGAAGAACAGTAATATTAAATATCCAAGTCAACTTTCATTTATTTAAAAAAAGGACCTACAGATTTACTTAGTGGTGGTTATAATTTGTGATACACTCTATAATGAATTGAGACACAGAACTGTGTGTTGTGATGGCAGTTAAAAACCAAGGTTGAAGACAACATAGCAACACTATGAAGAATGGATCGAAGTGAGGAAATACTGGATGTAGTGAGAAAGAACAACTAATAAGCTATTAATTATTCTTAGAAAGTTTAAATCAGGTCTGAATTAGGATTTGCAGTGGAAGTAAAAGAGGAGATAAAGTCTATAGGCACTGCAATGTACTGGACACTGGTGATGAGTAAGTGAAAGGTGCTTAGGATGAATTGGAAATTTCAAACTGGTGTATCCCATAATATAGAAATAAGAATTGCCTTGAATTGGGGAAGGTAAAAAAATTTAATTCACTTTGGGCTCCTTAAATGCAGGTACCAGAACACATCTTATAGAATGCTTCTGTAAAGTTGGAAATTTAGGGCTCCTTCTCAAGAACATAGTGTAGATTTGCATCATCCGTAAATGGAATGTTTTATTCCAAGATGCTTCAAATAGGAGGCGGCACTCCCCACTCTATATGTGACTCCTCATTTGATTCTTAAGTATTCAAGTTATTACTTAATCCTTAAAATAATTAATGATTGAATTTCCATTTGTGTGGTACCTTAAATTTTTCTGCTCCCTAAATGGTGGTAAAAGGAATGTAAGGAATTAATGCATATTCTAGAAATAAGTGCCTCATTGAGAGGAAGTAAACTCATGGAACTTCTCTAGCTTAGTATAGAGGGGACTGCTTCCAACTCTTTGCAGACCTCTTGTTTATTGATTATATATTTATTTAATGAGAAATATAATTTCCTTACATATTGCAGGTGGGTAATTTGGATGCCAAATTATATTATATAGTTGCCCCTTTTACTACTTCTTAGTTTAGACTTTTATTTATTTATTTTTTTAAAGATTTTATTTATTTATTTGAGAGAGAGAGAGAGAGAGAATGAGAGACAGAGAGCACGAGAGGGAAGAGGGTCAGAGGGAGAAGCAGACCCCCTGCTGAGCAGGGCGCCTGATGTGGGACTCGATCCCGGGACTCCAGGATCATGACCTGAGCCGAAGGCAGTCGCTTAACCAACTGAGCCACCCAGGCGCCCCAAGATTTTTTTTTTTTTTTAATCAGGTAAATTGACTCGGGGTAACAGAATTTTTGTGTGAGTCTAGCGAGACACCAAATCATTTTCTGAAGTAATTATATTTATAAATATGAAGTGGAATGTAGAAATTACAGGACGGAAATCAAGAGATTTGTTCCTCCCCAAATGATGAAATGCACTAAACTGAGAATTATCATGGCTCATATTTTTCAGGGGGGTTAACAGCTTAGTTGAATTGCCGCTAAGCCTAGCCTCTTTGCAGTTGCTCCCCTCTGCTATCTAGTCTCTGACGCCATCCCTGCCATCACTTGTCCCTTTCCTCAACAGATAGACACACCTAACGGGAGATGGCAAGGTTGTCACAATCATGTTCCTGAGTGTTGTGCCTCTTGTGTAGATCTGTGTTGAATCCTGAGCTGAGATCTCTCACTTAGTGTTAAGCCTTGGCAACCAGTTTTGGCCTCAGTCTTTAGAGTTCTTTCAGCCTAATTCATTGTTTCTGCAAAGAACTTCTGAACTGCAAATTTGCTTTTTCTTCTAGAGTTGGAACTCCCCATACTTCCACATTCCATGAGTAGAGCTCATCTCTTGGCCCTGGTTGTATGTCTGTCACTCTATCCACTGGCTTAGATCACCCTTCAGTTTTGCTCCTTATCTCTTTATTAGTTTTTAGCTGCTTAAGGCAATTCAAGTAAGCAATGATAGCTGATATTTATATAGCACATACTATATGCCAAGTACTTTCTAAGAGCTCTACCACTTGGACATTTAATCCTCAGAACAACTTAATGAGACAAGTAGTATTATCCCCATTTTCAGTTGAGGAAGCCAAGGCACAAAGATCTTAAGGGACTTGCCCCAGGTCAAACATTAATTAGCGACAATATAATTCCAGAACCTGTGCTCTAGGAAAAGCACCTATGCTTTTTCCCTAGGAAAAAAAATATTTTGTCACTCAACTCTGTATCGTGAAACTTGTGTGAGTAAATCATTTTCCTGAGCCAGAAAGTTTGTAAGTCAACATTGTAGTTCACCAATGCTATTGCTTGGTTACAAACTCCTCAAATTTCCCAGTTTATCCAAAAAAGAGTCTTATTTTTTTTTGTAACTCTCAAACAGACTTTTAAGTGCTTGTGTAATTCATTTACTTATGTCATATAGCACTATATGTCTTTATAAAAAGGAGTCTTAACATATAAGTGCTTAACCTTTACTTCTTCATGATGAGCTTTTAAATTGTTATTGTGCTGACATAATTAGGTGTAACGCCTAAAATGCTTTGTGTGTATAGCTATAAAAAGAAAGTAATGTGATCTAGGACTGACAGTAAAGCTGTATCTAGGAAAAAATTCTGTGGAAGGTTGAAATTGAATGTGGTAACTGCAATTATCTAAAAGGAAGTCTATTACCTTATGATAAAACTGTCAAAATAATGATTGGGTACTCCCACAAATTGTACAGAAAATCAATAAAACCAATATTACGTCACGGTTTGAGAATTTAGGAATTCCACTTTCTCCTAATTCATGAGAGGATGCTAATATATTTAAGAATGAGATAATTGTAGGGTTTTTTTTTCCTGCTTCATTTTGTAAGTAACTCTTTGCTTGAGAAGCTTGATAAACAACATTCTTGGAAAATATGAATAGTATTTATTCATTAACCAGATAAAAATATACAGACAACATGAGCTACTTTCTTGTGCCTTGCAAGGACATAAAATGCAGCATTTTGAGTAGATCTTCCTTGTTGATGGCGAATAACTTCTGCTTCATCGAGGGCCTGTGCTTTGACCATTTGGATCATGGTCGGTTGATCTGTGATATCATTGTATACAAGTGAGCTTTTGTATTTTAATGGGGATTACCAAATTATTCTTGCTAAGACTAAATTGTGTATGTAGGTAAATGATTTATCTTCTTCACTGAGCTCCTTTACCTCCAACTTCTCATTTTTGCTTTTGATCTAAAAAGACAGTTTATATAATAATACAGGAATAATTTGGGGTTCCTTCTCTTGGTTCATCCTCTGGTCTCACATCTCTATATATTAGTTGACTTGAATTACATATTTTGTCGGTAGCATACCTACGATTTACTTAGAACTCTAGGATTGAGAGGATATATTAAGGAATTTTATAGATAACACATGAAACACGTGAATAGAACCTTATTGTTTAAAAAAGTTTTGATAAGTTTTCTTTGATCCATACAATAACGCTTTGACATAGATAAGGCAAATGTTATTTTGTGGTTATATAAATGATAAACAGAAGCTCGAGATAAATGACCAGCCTCACTGTACCCTTAGAAAGGGTAAGAACTGGGACTCGATCTTGGACCACCTACACCTATCTCTTCTTCTGCTTACCCTCATTACGTATCTAAATGCACAAGGGAACAAACAAAAGCAATGAGAAGGGAAGGGACCTAAATCTTCTAATTTCAGAGTCTACTTCTTTCCATTATTTAATGAGTGTGAGTTAACAGCATTGCTTAGATATTTCCCCAAGTGCTTAGCTTCTTTTAATGTGAGAAGACTTGATCTTTCTACTTAAATCTCATCCATTACAATTCGTGTGTATTTCGTTCTTACAGAATTGGAATCCCAGTTTGATCACTTACTAACTATCGCTTTGAGTAGCTTCTTTGGCAGCCATAGTTTGCTCATCTTCAAAATCAGATAGCATCCACCTTTCAGTGTTATACAGATTAAAGATGATTTTGTAAAGTACCTAGCATGGTGCTTGGCACATAATAGGCACTCAAATGATATAACTTTTGTAGCAACAGGCAGTAATATTCTGATAGTTCCTTAAAACATACGAAGGAATTAATTTATCTTTCATCTTCTTTCAGTACTCTTGAAATTTGAATTCTCTGTTAATTTCAGAGATTCCGAAACCTCTTGGAATTCTTTTTATGATGCTCTGTATGGGGAGAGATTAATTTTGGTCTTATCAAAACAGCATAGAATGGGAGGATGAACTCAATTTCCTGAATTCTTTTACTAGTTTAATTTAATGTGTTTTTTCTTATAGTAACAAAACAACAGCATGTGTGGCCTACCTATATATATGTACTGTGGAAATTTACAACCCTTTATTCTTGTATATAACTATATCTTATACTTCAGGAATTCTTTTAGCCAGTGCTTTGTCAAAAGCAACAGGAGTTTTTTTATTTTGTTGTTGTTGTTAATGGTAATGGAAGGGTTAAATTTTTCATGAGCTCACATCTAGGGGCAGCAATTCCCCTAGAAATCTATAACTTTTTTTAGTAAAATTTTTATTGGGATAATTTAAATTTACAGAAAAGTTGCCAAGATAGTACGGAGTCCTCCCTGTACCTGCCAGTCAGTTTTAATTACCCCTAATGTTAAAATTTTACATTACTGTGATACGTTGGTTACCAGTAAGAAACCCGTGTCGGTACATTACTGTTAACCAAACTCCAGGCTTTATTTGAATTGCACCACTTTTTCCACTGACAGCCTTTGGCTGGTCCAGGGTCCAGTCAGGATCCCCCATGGCATTTCGTTGTTGTGTTTCCTAAATCCCGTCTGGTGTGTGACAGTTACTCAGTCTTTCCTTATTGGGTTTGAGGAATATCAATCAGGTATTCTATGTAATGGTTCTGTTTTGATTTGTCTGACATTTTCCTCATGATTAGGCTGGGATTATAGAATTTGGAAAAGAATGGCACAGAGGGGAAGTTTCCTTATCATCCTATCCTACCAGGGAGTCCATGATACCAATAAAACTTATCCCTGGTTGTGTTAACCTCAGTCTCTTGGTTAAGGTAATGTTTGCCAGATTTCTCTACTATTAAGTTACTGTTTTCCCTTTCCAAACTCGCTTCTTTGAAATAAAGTCACTACATTCAAGCTGAAGAGGAAGATTTAACTCCACCTCCTAGAGAGAGGATTATGTAGATATATTATTTGGAATTCTTCTGTAAGGAAGTTTTGGCTCCTGTATTTACTTATTCAGTCACTTACTTATATACAAATATATGACTTGTGATATTTATTTCGTACTTTGGGTTATAATCTCACTGGACAACTTTTATTTAGTTTCAGGAATTAAATGTGTGTTACACATTCTAATCTTTTAACACCCCCCCAGCATGTTACCCATAAACTGAGCGGACATATGTCCTTGCCTGTCGCTCATCTCAATGATGAAATTATTTTACATCATTCCCAAATAAAGCCCTTTACAAACCAACTGATAAATTCTCTTTGGTTGCATACTCTTCTTTAAAAAAAGAGGTCTGTCAATGCTGTAGTAAGTGTCAAAGATTAATTTTCTCAGTCTGGTCTAAATTTTCCTAAATCTGTTATATTTAATAACAAACACTTTTTTGTTTTGTTTTTGCAAATCAACTAGTTTTGATTATTAGGGGCCATACCTTTCAGAAGTGAAGAAATCAAAATAAAGGTGAATTCCTCTAAAACCTGGGCCTGATTTTGGTTCTTTTCCATACTCACTTCACACTCTTCCGTGAATTATCAAAAATGCTGGTCAGTCAGTGAATACCTTTGTCTGCAAGGCATGGGGTGGGCAGAACGTTCTCTGGCCTGTTTATTGGGCTTATTTTTTTTAATTATTTCTCATTTCAACCTTGGTTATTCTGCATTTCCATTTTAACTGTCCCTGTTGAGTTTTCAGCCTATGGATAAACACTTGGTGAAGAAAAGTATGGCTTGTTTAACAACATTCCTTTCATTGATATTTTATATATTTGGTTGCTTCTATTTAGATTCTCGGCGGCGGGGGCGAGAGATCTTACGGTCTCTGGGGATGAGGAAAGTAGGCTGCACCGTTCACAAAACCGTTTGTCTGTTGCATGTTCTTGGAGTCAGCACTGGCATTCGTGATGTTCTTTGTCTGGGGCTGCTTGCCTGACTTTGTGATCGGAAAGGAAGAAGCAGTACCGTTAGCAGAAGTACGAAAGGCTAGAGGAAATGGGGTTGACAAACGGGTGACAAAGGGGCAGGTTTTGTTTTTAAAATTCCCTTATTTTCTTATCAGACATTCTGACATATTGTATGTGTGTCTTTCTCTCTTTCTCCCTCCTCTCTCTCTCTCTCTCTCTCTCCTGTCTCAGAATATGTGCTTCCTGCTCTGTGGAGAGGTGGGTCTAATGGCTAAGTCACGTTATCTGCCTTCAAGAGGTTTATGCTCTACTAAGGAAAATAAGCTCCTCACACAGATGCATATTCAATTTAGATTAAAATTATGACCCAGAAAACATATTAATTTGTTCATTCCAAAGTTTCTGTACCTATAACAGATGTGTTTGACACCTCTAAAAATTGAGCTTAATGCTTTGTGGTAATGGAAGCAAAGTGGAGTCATGTCTGGATCTAGGAGGAATTTAGCATCCTAAATCATCCTTGCTTTCTCCTAAAGGATAATCATGTGACCTGTTTTAAATACGTCATCATTTTATGAATTTTGATGTTTTAAAATTTGTTCTGCCTTGGCAGTACTGGTATTTTTTTTCCAGGAATTAAAAAACTACACAGGGATGCCTGGGTGGCTCAGTCAGATAAGTGTCTGCCTTCGGGCCAGCTCATGATCCTGAGGTCCTGGGATCGAGTCCCGCATCGGGCTCTCAGCTGAGTGGGGAGCCTGCTTCTCTCTCTGCCTGCTGCCCTCCCTGCTTGTGCTCTCTCTCTCTGGCAAATATAGTAAAATAAAAAATCTTTAAAATAAAGTACACAGAATTTTAAAACAGTCAAAATGTCAGCTTGCTTTTGGCATAGGAAAAAAAAGG
>NW_028274813.1:79720000-79847500 GCF_037043125.1 Eumetopias jubatus
TCTCTCTCAAATAAAGTCTTTAATTTTTTTTTAATTATACAATATAGTACACATTCTTTTTGTGGGAATACACTTTCATCCCTCTTGGGTAAAAACCAAGGTATGATCTCTAAGATACTCTTCTGGAACTTAAGAAAATTTGCTTACTCCAAGGTTGCAAAGACCTTTTGGAAGGTTTAAAGTTCTAGCTTTTACGTTTAGGTCTATAATCCACTTTGAATTAAATTTTTGGGTATGGTGTGAAGTAGGGGTCCTGGGTCTTTTTTCATCTAGACATTTGAACAGACTTTCCAGCACCATTTGTTAAAAAGACGCTGCTTTCCCCAAAGAATCTTGTGCCTTTGTTGAAAATCAATTGCTTGTTTACATGTAGATCTATTTACATCTCCTTATTCTAGTAATAAACTGCCCTGATTAGTTTAGCTTTAGAGCAAGTCTTGAATTCAGAAGGTGGAAATTCTTCAACTTTGTCTTTTCAAGGTTGTTTTCACTATAGTTTGTGTTTCCAAATAAATTTTAGAATCACTGTGTCAATTCCTTCAAAATATGTTGCTGGTACTTTACTTTTGTAGGATTTATAGATCAATTTGGGGCTAATGAATACTTAATAGTATGAAGTCTTCCAATCAAGAACATGGTATCCCTTTCTGTTTATTAAGATCTTTAAATTTCTTAGCAATGTTTTATAGTTTTCAAGACAGATATAATATACATCTTTTGATAAATTTATTCCTAGGTATTTGATTTTTTAATGCTTTTATAAATCATTTTTTAAAAAATATCAGTTTTCATTTTTTTGGTTAGTATAGAGAAATAAAACTAATTTTTGTATTTCAATCTTATATCTTGCAATGCATTAAATTTACTCATTAGTTGTAATAGCTTTTCCCCCCTATGAATTTCTTAGTTTTCCATGTATTTAATCATATCATCTTGGGGGAAAAAAAAAACCTGGTTTCTTCCTGTTATCTTTCTAATATCTATGACTTCTGTTATTCTTCTTGCCTTATTGCAATGACTACAACTTCCGCTAAGTACAATGTTAAAATAGTGAGAATAGACAATCTTATACCTCTTGGGGAGAAAGTGGTCAATATTTTGTTATTAAATTTGTTGATAACTGTATGTTTTTAATAGATGCCCTTTATTAGATTGAGAAAATACTCTTATTTTTAGTTTGCTGAGAATTTTATTATAAATAAGCATTAAATTTTGTTAAATGCTTTTAATGCATTTATTGTCATATGATTCCCCTTTTATTATGTTAATGTGATGAACCATAATGATTTTTGATTATTAAGTCCCTTTGCCTTCCTTGTATATATGCTGTTAATTATGGAATATATCATCCATTATAAAAATCACTGGGTTTGATTTATTAAAGTTTTGTTGAGGATTTTTATGTATATTCATACGTGATTTTTACCTATGATTTTACTTCCTTTAAACATTTTTTTGGTAATATCCTTGTCAAGTTTGTAATTTGAGCTATCATGGCCTCATAAGTGAGTTGGAAAACGTTTCTTTTCTTCTCCTCTATTTTGTAAGAAGTTTTGTGTAAGCCTGGTATTATTTCTTCTGAAATGTTTTGTAGAATTCATCAGTTAAGCCATATGGATCTCAAATTTGTGTATCTGTGTGTGTCTGTAAAATTTTAATTCAACTTACCTCTCCTGTTATATATAGGGCTTTTAGATTTTCTATTTTTTTGTGTTTCAGTTTTGGTAAGTTGCATTTCTCAAGGAATCTCCATTTCATCTATAGTCAATTTATTGGCATATAATTGTTTAAGTATCCTCTTATTTTTCTTTTAATAACTATAGGCCTTGTAGCACTACTGCCTCTTTCATTCTGGATACTAGCAATTTGTGTTTTCTCTCTTTTTTCTTGGCTAATTTTGCTAGGATTTCATAAAATGTATTAATCTTTTCAAAGAACTAACATTTAAGTTGTTTAGTTGGTGTGCTGTTTTATGTTTTCTATTTCATCAATTTCTGCTTTCTATTTTTTTAAATAGAGGTAAGAAAATAAAGTTAAAAGCAGAAATTGATGAAATAGAAAACAAAAAACAACATAGCTACTAAACAACTTAAATTTTAGTTCAAATTAATTTCCTCTACTTTGCCTAACTTTCTGAAATAAAAGCTGAGATCATTTACCTTAAACATTTCTTCTCTAATCAGGAGTTCAAATCAGTAAATTTCTCTCAAGCACTGCCTTAGCTACATCTTACAAATTCCTATCTATTGTATCTTTATCATTACTCAGTTTGAAGTATTTAAAAAATTTTCGTAGTGGTTTATTCTTTGTCTCATGGGTTATTTAGATGTGTGTAAGTTATTTTCTAAATAATTTGAGGTTTTCTACATATGATTTCTAATTTAATACTGTTGTAGTCAGAGAAATATTCTGTGTGATTTCATTTTCTTAACAGTTTTTAGAATTGTTTTTTTATGACCCAGCACATGATTTGTTTTCGTTATCTCATGTGCATTTCAAAAGAATTTCTATCTCAGGGTTGTTGGATGGAAGGTCCTATAAATATTAATTTGTTCAATTTGGTTGGTAGTACAGTTCAGTTTCTATATCTTTACTTATCTTTTACTGGAGTTAGTTCTTTGGTCTAGCAATTAAAATCTCCATCATTGTGAATTTGTTTACTTATCCAGAGGAGTGTTAAAATCTCTATCATTATGAATTTGTCTGTTTATCCTTTTGGTTGTGTTGAATGTTTGGTTGATGTACTTTGAAGCTCTGTCACTAAGTGCATATGTTTAAAATTCTTATAGCTTTTTAATGAATTGGCCTTTTTATCATTGGAAAATATCTCTATCTTTCTTTTCAATGTCTATTTTTTCTGAAAGCTACAACAGCTTTTCCACTCTTATTTCAGTGTATATCTGTGTCTTTATTTATATTCTCATTGTACATAAAGTGTGTACCTTAAAGACAACATATAGTTGGGTCTAACTTTTAAAATCCAGTCTGAAAATCTCTGCCTTTTCATGGAGTACATTTATATCTAATGTAATTATTTAAGTTATTGGGTTTAATTCCATCATTGTGGCATTTGTTTTCTCTTTGTACCATCTGATCTTCTTCTGTTTCTCTTTTTTTGTCTTCTTTTCAATTAATCAAATATTTTTAAGAATTATACTTTATTTCCTTAATAGGCTATTTTTGTTACTTTTTAGTATATGTTCTAGAGAGTATAATATTCATCTTTAACTTATCACTGTCCACCTTCAAATATTACTGTGCAAACAATGTAGAAAACTTGCAACAACATAATTCTATTTAATCTCCCTCTTATTCGTTGTGATTTTATATATATTTTACTTTCTTATATCTTATTATCTTAAATACATTGTTATTATTTTTGCTTTACATTGTCAATTGTCCTAAATTAAATATAAATATCTATGCAAATTCACATATTATATTTAAGTATACTATTATAAATATAAGAGAATTTCATATATAAAATATATTTAAATATATAATGTATAAAAGTACAAAATGTACTATGTAATATGATGTATATTTATATAATATCTAATAATGGATATAATTAATTATAGGTAATAGATCAGTAGAGTAATAATAGTTAAGAATAGATATAATAATATATTACTCTCTCCTTCTACTCATATATATAATATTTATATATAACTAATATAATATAGAATATATATTTATATATATGTAAAAATCTCTTATATTTATCCACATAGTTACTCTTTCTGGTGATTTTTATTTTTTCCTTGTAAATACAGGCACCTAGCTTGTATTATTTTTAATACCAAAAATTTTCCATTGGCATTTTGCATAGATTGCATTTATTGATTTAAAACTTTTTTGTCTACTTGAAATGTCTACTTTGCTTTTATTTCTGAAGGATATATTTGCTACATACAGCATTCTGTTTCTGCTTTCAGCACTTTAAAAATGTTATTCCATTGCTTTCTGGCTTTTCTTTTTTTTCCTGATGAGTATTAAACCATTATTGTTATTATTCTGTTCTCTTGCACGTAAGTTGTTTTTTTATTTAGCTGTCCTTAAGATTTTCTCTTATTTATTTACTTTTTTGTGTATGTCCAATAGTTTGACTATGTTATGCCGAGAATGTATGGGTTGATATATTTCATTAATTTTGAAAAATTAGCAGCCATTATCTTTTCAAAATAATTCTCTGCCCCGTAGTCTCTCTCTCTCTCACTCTCTCTGGAACACAAATTATACATATGCTAGATGATTTGAAACCATTCAGTAAGTCTTGGATTCCCTGTTCAGTTTAGATTTTTTTCTCTTGTATTTGTTTTATGTCTATTGTTGTTTTCCAGTTCAGTGATCTTTTCTTCTGTTGTGTACAGTATGCTCTTGTGTCCAATGAATGAATTTTATATTTCTTACATTGTTCTAGCATTTCTACTTAGCTTTTAAAAATAATTTTATATACCTTCTGAAATTTTCAATCTCTTCCTTTATCAGCTTTCACTAGATTCTGTAACACATTTACCAGAATTATCTTAAAGTTCAGGTTAGCTAAATTCAGTATCTGGGTTATCTGTTAGGTTGTTTCTGTCTCTTCCTTATTGGTCACATTTTTCTACTTATTCATATGTTTTATAATTTTTATTCTATGGCAGTCTTTTGTGTCAATTACATTAGAAACTACCAGCAAAGTGCTCTCCCCTTCCTCTGTCCTGTTGCTAGGATCAGTGCTGAGTTAGTCTAATTTGTAATTGAGCTGAACCTAGGCTTTGTGATAGGTTTATTTAGATCCAATTTGCCACTGGCTTCAAATACTTTAAAGTCAGGATCAGCACTTTGTTTTCAGTAGAGCTTGAGATAGGAGCACCAGTAATTGTCTAGAGATACTTCTGTGTTTAAGAACTCAATTCCTAACTTTTTGAGTTACCAGAAGTTCTTTTTTTCTCCAGACTTGTCTTGACTTTCTGTATCTGAGGGTATCTCTGTCTGTGCAGGTTCTTTAACCCATTGATGCACCTTCGGGGATTGCTCAGTTTTCCTAACCACCCCCCCAGCCTTCAGTGGGCTACTGCCCCCAAATCAGTGAAAGACCCAGTGAATATCCTATGTAACTCAGGAAGAATCACTGTTCTACTCTTTCCCTCCCTGCAGCCTGCAGCGTTTAGTGCCTTCTGCCCTGTGCTTTGGTGAAGGCTCTGTGTGCCTGGGGGAGATGGCTCTCAATTCTCTTTTCTTGCTCCCAGTCTTTAGCATTGTCCTCCTACACTTACTGATGGCCTTTTGGAAGAGAGTTGGTGGGTGGGTACAGATTCGTTCTGTGACTAGGGCTCTTCAGGACTGTAATCTGTCATACTAACCACATGTAGCTATCCATAGTTTGTTAAAGGTTGAGCTGGTTTCTCCTTACCTCCATCTATGGAAGAATTGTTTCTCTGTTTCTACTACTGTTCTCTTAGCATTAAAAACAGCTATAGGATTCTCTCTTAGGAAAGACTTGTCCATTTTAAAATTTAATTCCCTTTGTTTCTTTTTTATCATTAATTCTCTAATATGTTTAAAAACTCTAATTTTGTATTTTTACCTGTTTTGTTTTGATTTTTAGGGTAGGGATGATGGTTGTATTAGTTTCCTATTATTGCTGTAAACAATTACCACAAATTTGGTGTCTTATACAATGTAAATTTATTATAGGCATACTTCAGAGATATTGCAGGTTTGGTCCTAGACCACTGCAACAAAGTGAATACCACAATAAAATGAGTCAAATGAATTTTTTGGTTGTCCAGCACATATAAAAGTTATGTTTATGCTATACTGTAGTCTATTCAGTATGCAATAGCATTATGTCTACAATAATGTACGTACCTTAATTTAAAAAAATGCTTTATTGATAAAACATGCTAACCATCATCTGAACTTTCAGGGACTTGTAATCATGCTGCTAGTAGAGCATCTTGCCTTGATGTTGATGCCTGCTGACTGATCAGGGTAGTGGTTGTTAAGGGTTGGGGCAGCTGTGGCAATTTCTTAAAATAAGACAATAATGAGTTTTGCTGCATCAATTGGCTCTTCCTCTCGTAAATGATTTCTCTGTGATGTTATTTGATAGCATTTTACCCTCAGTAGACCTACTTTCAAAATTGAAGTCAATCCTTTCAAAGCTTGCCACTATTTATCAACTAAGTTTATACAACATTTTAAATATTTTATCATTTCAACAATCTTCACAGCATCTCCACCAGCAGTAGATTCTATCTCAGGAAACCACTGTCATTGGTCATCTATAAGAAGCAACTCCTCTTCCCTTACAGTTTGATCATGAGATTGCTGCAATTCAGTGACATCTTCAAGCTCCACTTCCATTTCTTGTTCTCTTGCTCTTTCTCCCACATCTGCACTTATTTCCTCCACTGAAGTCTTGAACCCTCAAAGCCATCCATGAGGGTTGAAATCAACTTCTAAACTCTTATTCTTGTTGATATTTTGGCCTCTCCTCATGAATCATATATGTTCTTAATGGCATCTAGAATGGTAAATCCTTTCCAGAAGGTTTTTAAATCACTTTGCTCAGATCCATCAGAGGAATCACTATCTGTGGCAGCTATAGTCTTAGGAAATGTATTTCTTCAATAAAAAGACTTGAAAATCAAAGTTACTCCTTGATCCATGGGCTACAGAATGGATATTGTGTTAGCAGGCATGAAAACAACATTAATCTCATTGTACATATCCATCAAAGGTCTTGAGTGACTAGATGCATTGTCAATGATCAGTTATATTTTGAAAACAAACCTTTTTTTCCCCTGAGCAATTGTTCTCAACTGTGGGCTTAAAATATTCAGTAAACCATGTTGTAAACAGATGTGCTGTCATTTAGACTTTGTTGTTGCATTTCTAGTGTAGAGGCAGATAGATTTAACATAATCCTCAAGGACCTTAGTAGTTTTAGAATGGTAAATGAGCAGTGGCTTCAACTTCAAGTCACCAGCTGCATTAGCCCCTAAAGAGAGTCAATCTGTCCTTTGAAGCTGTGAAGCCAACATAAGGCTGTTTTACCTACATTGAAAATCTGATGTTTAGTGTAGCCACCTTCATTAATGATCTTAGCGAGCTCTTCTAGATAACTCACTGCAGCCTCTACATCAGAACTTGCTGCTTCACCTTGCGCTTTATGTTATAGAGATGGCTAACTTTCCTTAACCTTGTGAACCAACCTTGCTAATCAACCTTCCAACTTTTCTTCTGCAGCTTCCTTACCTCTCTCAGTCTTCACAGAATTGAGAGGTCTTGCCCTGGATTAGCCTTTGGGCTAAAGGAATATAGTGGCTGGTTTGACCTCTTATCCAGACCACTAGAATCTCCTCCATATCAGCAATAAGGCTGTTTCACTTTCTTATCATTCATGTGTTCACTCGAGTAGCACTTTTAATTTCCTTTAACTTGACATTCACAACTTGGAAAACCATTTGGTGCAAGAGGACTAGCCTTCAGCCTACCTCAGCTTTCAACATGCCTTCCTCACTAAGCTTAATCATTTCTAGGTTTTGATTTAAAACAAGAGACATGAGACTCTTCCTGTCACTTCAGCACTTAGAGTCCATTGTAGGGTTATTAATTGGCCTAATTTGAAAATTGTTGTATCTCGGGGAATAGAAAGGCCCAAGGAGAGGGAGAGAATTAAGGGAATGGCTGGTTGGTGGTAGAGCATTCAGAACACATTCAACATTTATCCATTAAGTTTGCCATTTTATATGGGTGTGGTTTGCAGTGCGCATACACCCCCCATTACAATAGTAACATCAAAGATTACTGATCACAGATTACCATAAAAATATAATAATAATGAAAAAGTTTGAAATACTGCAACAATTACCAGAATGTGACTCAGAGACAGGAAGTGAGCCAATGCTGTTGGAAAAATGGTGCCAATAGATTCATTCAGTGTTGCCACAAACCTTCAATTTGCAAAAAATAAAGCAAAGCACAGTAATATTTTACACTTCTGGAGGTCAGAAATGTGAAATGAGTTTTACAGGGCTCAAAACAAGGTGTCAGCAGGGCTGTATTCCTTCTAGAGGCTCTAGGGGATAATTCATTTCCTAGCTTTTTCCAGCATCTTAGAGGTCACTGCCTTCCTTGGCTCTTGCCTCCTTCTTCTATCTTTAAAGAGCATCCCTTCCCCTTCAGCTTCTTTCATCATATCTCCTACTTTCTCACTCTGTTTCTTTTCCCCCCTCTAATCACAAGGACCCTTGTGATTACACCGGACCCACCTGGATAATACGGGCTAATTTCCACATTTCAACATCCTTAATTTGATCACGTATGCAATTTCTCTCTGCTTTCTGTATGGTAACATGTTCACGGATGTCAGAGATTAGGACACGGACATCTTTGGGGGACCATTATTCAGTCTGCTACAGTGGTCTATTGCAACTTCCTATTTCCTAACAAAAATTTATCATTTAAAATAATAAGTTTTATTCTAATCTTCACAAAGAAAACTCTTATATACAAATATTTCCTCAAGGTTTACAACTAAGTGCTTCTTCTTTTTCAGAGTAAAGCAGAGGAAAAATCTAACCATCTGAAGTACTTAGGCCTGCTACAAGTCTGTATTGTTAACTTATCTCCTTTGACTTTCTGATGGCTCAAATGGGGATTGTTATTCTTCATGGATCTATTATGATTACTGTGTTCAACGCCATTGGAAAAAGTCCTGATGAAGAATAACATGGCAGGAACTCAATAAATAAATGTTCATTCAGCTTCATTTTCTCTTTTCTTCAATGTATCAAATCAGAAGAGTAAGAACAGAAAATTAGAACTCCAAACATGCAATGGCAACAGTGTCAAAGTTGAGCTTCCTTTTGAAATACTTGCCAACTATTGTCCGTGGCCTTTAAGTTGGTGGAATTGAGGTTTATCTTATGGACATTCAACCATGTAAAAGTTCACAGAGTTATATGCCATATGACTGGCATCCTGTTGTTCCATCTACTCTCTTGAGAGCTCTGGAGAACCGATATCCCTACACGGTGGAAATATGTCTAATGCTACATTCCACTAACCCTTACTTATTTCCATGGTAATTGGCTGCAGAAGAAAAAAAATCTTGTGTTGTCATCAGAGTAACTTGGCAATGGCTGACAGAGTGATGTCTGAACTCCATATACAAATCTTCCCTTTGTGGGCAGTTTTACCCCTAATGAGTATCTACTCAGTACAATTAGTCATTTCAGTACCCTATATTTTAGAACTATTCATATGTTGGTTTATAAATAGCTGGCATAGAAAAAGTGGTTTTGGTTTAATAATGCCCTCTATTTTAGGTGACACTAAGTACCCTGTTATTCCTAGGAAAATAAATAATAATATACCTCTTACAAAATGCTAATCCCAGTCCATTATTATTAGTTCATCCTATGGGATAGGGTTGAGACAATGTGACACTGAAGTAAAAGCATGAGTGGTAATTATACTTTAAGATGTCCCATAATTAAAATAAAACCTTTATAAAAGAACATTTTCCATAGTTAGTTTATAACATCTCTTGCAAGTTTTCACTATGTCCGTTTTTACATTTCAAGTAAAAAAGCTATGTGACAGTATTGTGTATCATCAATGTCTAAGCACAATTGCAATTGATATACTGTTTTTACTTTCCTTCTTTACAAAACAAAGTCCACGTACGGGAGCACAGCACTTCCAGCTACTGACACATCATGATGGGCAGGCGACAGAACACAGATATGGCAATCTGCTTGGCTGACTTCTGCTATGCACTGGGAATCATGGAATAGGTCCCAGCAGGCTGAGAGCTGTGCACCCACGTACTGCAGAGTGCTCTGATTACAGCAGGTAGGTGGCTGGGGTAAGGGAGAACTTGAGAGAGGTAGGAGTCCAACATAATGTGATGTGTGATTTACTGGAGTTTGTGGGGACACATGCTATAATTGTATGGTTGGTACAATGTCTGATTGTTGTGTCTTTCATACCCACTGGAGGTCAGCTCCCCCATATAAGTGATAAGCCACTAGAGCTTTTGTCGTGAGTGCAATCGAAACATACAAAATGAATAGCAACTGATTAATTGAAGCTGGTTACATTTTTGGAAAACAAATCAAAGTGATTTGCATGAATCACAATTTGTTACATAATACATTTTGAGAGCACAGATTACCTTTTTAAAGCCTAAGACACATATATACACAGTGGCACAAACAGAAATATAATAAACTGGGCTATAACTACATAATTCACATTGAATACTGGATGCCAAAACTGATGTGAAACAAATGATTTTCCAATAAACTACTCAGGCAGAGCCATATCTGCTCTAAAATTTCAATTGAATATTATTTATAAGACCAATAATTCTTCACAATTGTTAACCATGGGATGATGGAACAATTTGTTTTACATATTAGTTTGGGGGGTTTGTGTATTCCCAGGTTGGGAACTGATTTGTAGTCATGTCCCAGAAGATATGGTAAATAAATAGTAAGTCTGAGAGAAGTACTTACGTGGAGGAAAACTTCCAGGGTGAAATCATTATGGCCTTTTTCTAGTTTTGAATAAAAACTATAGTAGAAATAGTGTTGTCAGCATTAAAGGCAAATATCATCATAATATATTTCCCTGAATTTAATATGTGTAGTAGATTTTAAGAATAATTTTTTAAAATATTTTTCTTAAACTTATTATGTGTCATTCTTATTGTTAAAAGCTGTACTATGCAAATACTAACACAATTAAAAACTGGATTTCAACCTTTATTAATAACTACTTTTAGAATGGATCTTCTGGCAATGATGACTATCAAAATCTTCATGAAGAAGATGAGAACCAAGCTAAACTGCTAAAGATAAATCATATGACAAAAAAAAAAACAACAACTACTTTTAGTATTAGCTGTTTTTCCTTTTTGGTTTGGGCTTAGGCATATGGTATATATATTTACATGGACTTCTATACACACACATATATATGAAATATTCTTAGGAAAATATATAAAATACACAAAAATATATACAAAATGGGATTATACATATATGTCACTTTATAATCTGCTTTTTTTATATAACAAAAGACACCAAACATTTTTCTGTCAATAAATATGTATCTATGTCATCATGGAATATCATTTATTTAACCAATCATAGATTTGTTTTACTATAATAAACAAAATAGCAAAGAAAAACATCCAGATACATAAATCGAAACACTTGTTTGATGATTCTGTTGACATAAATTCCTTCATGTAGAATTACTGAATCAAAATGTTACGCAGATTTTGAACACTTTGGCTTATATTGTAAAATTACCTCTCAATAAGCTTGTATTAGAAGTTGTGGTGTATATATAATGGAATATTACTCAGCCATAAAAAAGAATGAACTCTTGCCATTTGCAATGACATGGATGGAGCTAGAGTATATGATGCTAAGCAAAATAAGTCAGTCAGAGAAAGACAAATACCATATGATTTCACTCATATATGGAATTTAAGAAACTAAAACGATGAACATGAGGGGAAAAAAGAGAGAGGCAAACCATAAAATACACTCTTAACTACAGAGAACAAACAGGGTTGTGGAGGGGAGGACGTCAGGGAGATTGGTTACACGGTTGACGGGAATTAGAGAGACACTTGGGATGAGCACTATGTGTTGTATGTAAGTGATGAATCACTAAGTGCTACACCCTAAAACTAGCATTACACTGTATGTTGACTAACCAGAATTCAAATGAAAACTGGGAAGAAGGAAAAAAATAAAAAGAAATGACTCTTCAGTTTTCTTGTCTCATGACTCCTAACTACAAATGTAAATATCCTTTGATAGTATTTTGGGTTCCTTTCTTACTTTTTTTCCCCCCTCCCTCCTTTATTCCTTTATTTCTCTATTTCTTTAGACAAATACAGAGCAAAGCATCTTTTTATTTTTCTTAAGTGCAAAATCTTCCTTAACAGAAATTTACTTAAGTTAATGATAAATGTAAGTAATTTCTAAACTTTGCATTAATTCACTCCGGGAGAAAGGACCACTCACCTTTAGAATTTTGGGATTCCATGTTGTCATTTCTATGCCTGCCATCTTGCTCCTGTTAAAGTGTCCATTAAGAACATTTTCCTAGGGAAAATCATTGTATAGACTTTAAATGATATTTCATTTCTTTCAGAAGGAAATACATATACTGTAAAGCTCCTAAATCCAGTTGATGATTACTAAATGTCTAAGAAGGCCGTCAATCATCAGTAAGTTGAGAATAGAATGATCCATAGTCCCGTTCTCAATTCACTAGTTCTTGTCAACTAGAGGTTCATCACCAGAAAAATAGCATGTATTCCAATAGATGTTTGTTTGACCTTAACTGAAGCTTTTAATCTCTGATTTTTTTGTATGCATTTTATCCTTTCTTGACAAAGATATATTTTTTTAATTTACTGAATTAAGGGATTTGAAAGGAAACCAAAACATTTAGACAAAAATACTTTTCTTAAGTAAAAGTTAGAATTTTGGGGAGTTTCTGGCTAATAAAAATATTAGAAAGTCAGAGATTTTTTTCCCTTCAAAACTGGCTACAGGGGTGCCTGAGTGGCTCAGTCAGTTAAGCGTCTGACTCTTGATCTCAGCTCAGGTCTTGATCTCAGCATTGTGAGTTCAAGCCCCATGTTGGTCTCCATGATGGATATGGAGCCTACTTAAAAAAAAAAAAAAAGTGGCTACATAATATGAGCTAGAAAAATCACATTGATAAGTTCCTGTTTTTTTCCTTCTTTTTTCTTTATTATTATTTTTAATTTTAATTTTTGTTATTTAGCATACAGTATTACATTGGTTTCAGGTGTAAAATATAATGATTTAACAATTCCATACATCACCCAGTGCTCATCACAACAGGTGCACTCCTCAATCCCCTTCACATATTTCACCCATTCCCCCACCCACCTCCCTTCTGGTAACCATTAGTTTGTCCTGTATAATTAAGAGTCTGTTTCTTGGTTTCTTTCTCTTTCTTTTTTCCCTTTGCTCATTTTTTTTTAATTCCACATTTGAGTGAAATCATATGGTATTTTTCTCTCTCTGACTGACTTATTTTGCTTAGCATTATACTCTCTAGCTCCATCTGCGTTGTTGTAAATGGCAAGATTTCATTCTTTTTTATGGCTGAATAATATTCCATTACACACACACACTACATATTCTTTATCCATTCACCAATGGATAGACATGTGGGCTGCTTCCATAATTTGGCTATTGTAAATAATGCTGATACAAATATAGGGATGCACATATCCCTTTGAATTAGTGTTTTGTATTTTCCTTAGTTATTTTAATATCATGATATTTCATGATAGGCACAGGAACATTGATGATTTTTTTTTATTTTTAGCATTGTTGCTTTTTTTTATTATGTTAATCACCATACATTACATCGTTAGTTTTTGATGTAGTGTTCCATGATTCATTGTTTGTGTATAACACCCAGTGCTCCATGCAGAACGTGCCCTCTTTAATACCCATCACCAGGCTAACCCATCCCCCCACCCCCCTCCCCTCTAGAACCCTCAGTTTGGTTCTCAGAGTCCATAGTCTCTCATGGTTCGTCTCCCCCTCCGATTTCCTCCCGATGTTTGTAGCAGCAATGTCCACAATACCCAAACTATGGAAAGAGCCAAGATGTCCACCAACAGATGAATGGATAAAGAAGATGTGGTGTGTGTGTGTGTATATATATATATATATATATATATATATATATATATATATATAATGGAATATTATGCAGCCATCAAAAGGAAAGAAGATAGCATTGATGCTTTTTAATTGAAAGGTTTTTATGCATGTCATTTTAATATATAATCATATCATTGGTAATATTTTTTCTAGCCAAATGCATTTACAATTTAATGGTGTAAACACATTAGAAAAATAAGTTTCATTTAATTAGGGTGACCTAAGACAAAACTGTGAATTAAGTGGGGATTTATCCTAGGTATTTTCTTAATTCCAATGTTCTCATTTGAAAAACTGTTGAACATACCTAACATTCTAATGGCGTAAATGAATCAGGTAATTTCTCTAATCTTAAAAAGTTCTCAGTTAAGACTATGGACTCTGAGAAACAAACTGAGGGTTCTAGAGGGGAGGGGGGTGGGGAGATGGGTTAGCCTGGTGATGGGTATTAAAGAGGGCACGTTCTGCGTGGAGCACTGGGTGTTATACACAAACAATGAATCATGGAACACTACATCAAAAACTAATGGTGTAATGTATGGTGATTAACATAACATAATAAAATTTAAAAAAAAATTAAATTAAAAGAAAAAGTTCTCAGTTAGCCAGGAATAGTTAAGGAAAAGTGGCACGGGTTGAAGAGACTTCCATAAGGACGGAACTTGTACAGAGGTGGAATGCAAGGAAGAATATGACTTGCAAGGATTCAGTTGGAATTATTTATCCTCTTCACTGAATCTACTCACTTCAGGGTTAAAACTGGAGGTTAAGCCATTCATATGGTTTCCCCTTTCACAGTGGACTAGGGTCAGGACCTTTCTGTTTTCTTCTCCCTCTTCACGAAAATTCTCTTCATTATAGCTATTTGTGGGAGGACACTAACACCTTGCGTGATGTGGGAGGACACTAACACCTTTGCGTGAATGTTTGCCATTGACTTATAAGATACTGTACTTACTATCTTTCCTATCCCCAAAGAGGGGCCGTGCCTAATGGGACAAACTTTTAATGGTGGAATTTCAGGCAACAACAGCAACAACTTGTTCCAGAGATGTTTTGGGATCTTTCACATTGTTCATCATAGATAGCCATTTATCTGGCCACGAATAAGCCAGATTTCAGGTCTAAATGAAATCATCTTCATAGAAAGCTTTTCTGAAGAAAAATTAAGTATATCCAGTTGTGAGTGATACCTATGCCACGTACAAGAGTTTATCCTAATGTTATTTGGAAATCTCAGTACAACTATCACCCTCCACTGCTGTTTACTCTGCTAAGTACAGATAACAACCACTGACTTTGGTGATTCTCTGGATAATACATATCCTGAGACGCACTTGTGACTGTCAAGACAATAGAGTCATGGCTGGAGTGGTTTAAGGCTGAGGTTCCTGTCCCATGAAAACTTTGTGGGCTGGCTGGCATGTGACTTTCTGGTAACACACTTATGAGTTAAGATACTTCCCATTGTAGGTCATAGGGTCTGGTGCCAAGAGATCTCCTGATTCTGACTTAGGCTTGTTTTACACATTACTGGGAATTAAACTTGTTAGTGCCAGTTCCATCTTTTCCATTAGATGCTCATTAATAAAAACCTAGATGCCCATTATTCATCACATCATAACATACTGGATGACAGTTAATTCACCTAAAGTTTTCACATTTGATAACTTCTTCATTTGTGCTAATTGGGTTACTTGGAATTTTCCATCAATCATGGCATGTCAGGTCCTGGCTCTTCTGAAAGAATCCATTTGTGAGGCATATATTATACACTAGATGTACACAAGCAAAATTAAGTGTAGGATCTAATTTCAACTCTGATTCATGTCTGCCTTGATAGAGTGGAGGGCACAACTTGGCCCCTCAATAGATTCTTTTTCCAAAGAGGAAAATAAGGCTGAGAGGCATTGCCTTTACCTCAGCTCACTTTACTCAAAACTCCATTGATTCATAGCAGCCTGAGAAAAGATTTACATTCAAGGGGACTCTGCAGGAATATTCACTGCAGGGAGCAGTGTGGGGCACAAGCAGAAAGGGTTCTGAGCATCTGGGAAACTGAGCTCTGCTCTGGCACTTTAAGTAGCATTACAATTTTATTCCTTGTATTCCTCCTCTGTAAGCCCCAACAGGTACGATTGATATTTTCTTTGGATCATTCCAGCTCTTTAATGTGATCAAAGTACATGGGAAGGAATTCTTGAGGTTTGAGGAAGTCTTATGTTGATATTTTCTACTTCACTACAAATGTTTCCTGTGTCCATTCACCTACAGTCTTCCTTTCAGAGAAATGCTTTGCTCTTTTAATCAAAGCAACTGATTTCTCATTCTAACTGTAATCTCAAATTCATGCTCTGTTTCTCTTCTTATTGTGACATAATAAAAAAAAAACACAGTAGAGTTGAAAAAAGTAAGAATGTGGTGGTGTACATTTTGCTTTCCTTCTGCTATTATCAGCAATGCTTACAACTTAGATACAGCATATTCCAATAAAAGAGAAACTCAGCAGAGGACAGAGGCTCAGGCCGCCTTTGTCCACGACACATGGTGAGTCATCTTAGCACAATGTGATTGGCCTATAACTACAGCAGTGTCTGCTCACTGGGCCGAATCAGCAGTCATCCGACTGGTTCGTGTATCTTCAAGGTCAAGTAAATAAGCCATTCCTACAGCCCCAAATTTCTCCTTATGCCAACATGCTGCAGGGAGACTAAGTAGGTCACAATAGGACCAGATAATAATTCATTTCAGGTTTCCAGGTTGCTAGGAGCCCCAGCGGTTTTCCTATGTATGGCCCACATTCTCTTCAATCTTGCTCAGCTATTTCCCTTCTGAGGTCTTGCTCTCAGATCTGCATATATTTACATGTTTTAGCCTGTAAGCTTTTTAGCTACAAATTATATAAAATAGAGGTCAGCCCTCTGCCAATATAATTTTCTTTTTCCCCCCCATTTGCTTACTCTCAAAAATAAATAAAAACATGAATGGGAAGAATAAAAAAGTGAAGTCTTTTCTATAGAGGTCTTTTAACTCGACAGTCAAGACAACTGTTGTTTTAACACTACTCTCCAGAGTGCTGCATTTTATCTCCAACTTCCAAGGTGCTTTGCTCCAAGCTGGTGTTTTCCCTACTGTACATAGAGGGGAAATGGTGTTCCTCAAAAGGTTAAAAGACATGAGATCTTTCAGTGACGTTGGATCTCAAGACATTTTATAGACTTGGAAAATTTTTCTGGACACTCTTAATTAAATCACTAATGGTATGCTCTGGGATTTTGGCCATTCTTAGCTTAGTAAATTTGTGATTAGTGAAAAATCATTGGGTCAGGCCTTTCTGCTTTCAAGGTCATTGTGGTTCTTAGCCCTGTAATCATATTTCTAGAATGATTTTTTTCTTCTGAATTTTAGTTTCATATTTTAATCTGTTTTGTGTTATTGCTGTTTAAATAATTTTCAATTTCAGTCTCCTTCAGTCTCCTTCAACATCTTTCAAACTTTCCAAGCATTTCTGGTCTTGGTCCCATTTTAAAGCCTAGTATCAAAACATTGTTCACAGGTTTGGGAATAAAGAAGAAATACTACTAATTTATAAATTCACTAATATTCCATCCCTTACACTTACTGGCCTATATGGCACATTTGTGTACATTAGAAGAAGCTCTTCTTTCCTTAAGACATTTTCCTATCTGCCAGAACATTAGTCCTGATAAATAAAGAAATCTACAGTGCCTATGAATGATTCTCCCTGGAGTTGGTCAGTGCACAGTCTGTCCCACTGTATGCAGGAGACATGAAGAGTCTTTACCTTTACCTAAACATTGTTGCTCTAATTATAGTTGTATACTTTCACAAAAGGAATGCCATCTTTATAGATTGACTTTGACTGCTGAAACTTGAAACTGAACTTGAAGTTCAATGGGAGATAGTATTGCACCAATGATTAAAATGATTGTTAGCTAGGATAAGAAAAATAGCTCCTTCTCTTAGGATTGTAACGTAAAGCTCCTTTACCCAGGGAAAAACAGCAGAGGCACGAAGCCAGTCTTTTCTGAAGAGATTGCCTCCAGAAAAAACAAGACTCCGATGTTAAATAGGGAAGTCTGTAACATAAATCATTCACTACAGTGCATGATTATTGGGCACATTATAATCTGCGTATGTACAGTATTTTAAAATACATCTGATGATTAATAAATCATCCATGTGTAATGACATATGGATATCAGAAAAATGGTTCTCTCAGTACTGTTGAAATCTGCCGAGTAGAATACTGGCATGTTTCCAAGACTTGATTCATATGCTCTTTCCGAAATCTAAACAACAGTGGATCAAATGTTTACCTCGATTAATGGTTTAAGTTAATTATTCTATTAATTCTCAGAAGACCATAATGCAAGTCAAAGGTTATGATCTCGATTTAATGCCATTTTAGTTGTACCCTATTAAATGTTCATCTTTAACTTTCTGAACAAAGTATAAAAATGGAACTCCATTGCCTAGACTAGAGGATAAAGTCTAAACTCTCTGGCAAGGTGTACAACAAAACTTTCCTGGCCAACTTTGCTGTCTAGGCTTTTGTTAGTATAAGTGGACGGGGGAGGGGCTTGGACTCTTTCCTGAGGAGGGGTTCTTCAGAATCTGTCCCATGATCATGTGTGAAAGAACAAAGGGGAGCTCATCTTTTTGTCCCAGATGAAGGTATGCTCAGGGATAAATGCACTGCTTTAGAACTGAATCTGAAGGAAAAAGCCTGCCATGGAGATGAGATTAAATGAGGTGTGTGGTGTTGGAGGCAGCACCTAAAGAAATTTCTAAAGAATGAAACAGTCTGTGGGCAGAGTGTGTTCAAATTTCCTGACACTTAACTCTTCAGCTCTTTCTTCAATAATTCAAGCGTTCACTATATTCCAGCTATACCAATGATTACTTTTCCCTCTGCTTTGAACATTTCCCCCATACCTTCCACCTTTTGAATATGTTCTTTAAGAACCAACTCAAGCCTCTACTTCTTTTTCTTTCTCCGAACCTTATACAAACTTTGATTGTAGTATGTATCCTAAGGCATTCTAATTATTTATATGAAGCCTATTTCCTCTTATAGACTATTAACTCACTGAGGTCAGGGCAATTTTTCTTTCATTGTTCTATCCCCCTGGATGGAAACTAAGGTACTTTCAGTAGAGTTTGTGGAATAAATAAATAAAAATGATTACTGAGATCTATATCCTACCCTGGCACATACAAAATAGTCCCTGACATAGCAAGCCCCAAGTATTTATAGGTATTTTCCAGGTGCCAAAGACTCATGCTTGCAGGTGTTTTGGGGGATGCAATGGCTTGTGTATGAGATACAGACTTTATCATTGATGAATTTACAATGCAATTTGAGAAGCAAGATATATACTCATGAGATCAGTAGGAAAAATACAAGGTAGTGTGTAATATATGCTAGCTTATTTGTTACAGACCAAGTTCATAGTGAGTAAATACCTCAAGTGAGGAACATTTGGTTTGAAATAACTCCTTCCAGAAACTTCCTTACTATTAAAGCCTTCTCATGGAGTAGACAAAGAAAGGAAAGAACTGCATACTATGAACCCTGGAATGAGAGTTTGAGTACTTGATAAGATGAAAGTTGAAGTCACTTACAACCTTGAGGTTTCTCATAACTATGAGGCAATAACCATGTTGGGCTGAATGGTGAGAGTTGCTCCAGGAAGAGGAGAATATGATAATGTCCTCTGTCCGAGAGTATGTTTCAGTCATCAGGACCTGGGTCTCGTGAAGGGCAAGTTAGTGGACATTTGCATGGGCTTCTGATTTCCTCTCCTTTCATTTTGAAACAATGGTGTTAGAAAATTTTCCAACTAAGATGAAGTTTTCCAAACATAATCTTTTCTCCTTAATGTTCAAAATAGCCTTGGGGCTAATTTCATTCTTCTTCTTTTCAAATGGATTGTGTAAACAAACATTCTACTAGTTCTTCCCAGTAAGGCTAAATTGTTAACCAGAAATCCCACAGCCTTCAGTGAGCCATTGCTAAGGAGCTTCACTAGGTTGGAGCACTTTAGTCATTAGTTTGTAGCTAATGTAAAACCATACGAAAATAATTTGTTTCTATAGCCACCTATAGATATGTTAACCAAATAGTGGGTTTCTATTTTGTTTTGTTCATAGATAAATACTTTCCAACAAGGTTAGCTTAGAAAAGAAAAAAAAATAGAGCATTATGCAGTCATAGTGTTGGACTTCTATCATTTTTTTGACTTCTATTTCACAGAAATAAGGGTTGAGAAAGCCAGCACATGACAAAAGAGCACTTTCTAAGAAAAACATTTTAGTTCAGCATCATATGGCATCACTCAGATCCAGTGCCATTTGCTGAAATACTTATAGTTCTTCCTAAGCGTGGTAATTAAAGAGGGGGAAGAATCATTTGTTTCTTTCCTTTGATTTTTAAAGCTGAATTTACTTTTGTGTGAGTAGAAAAATGAGGAAATATATGAACAAAATTGGTTTTTTTCCTTCTTTCCATTTGTATTCTCTCTAGTATTTAGCCCAGCCATTTACTTCATTTTCAAATTATCAGCCTATATCAACCCATTAAGGAAATATGCCTGAAGCAAATAGATACCCTATAGACTTATACAAAGATGCAAATGCAGTTTAGAAACTTCGTCAGCTAATAAATTACAAACTGTTTGGCAAAGAAATTTATGGTTTTGTTAAAATACCCTTATATATATCCTCATATACACTCCAAGTCTTATTGATGGATATTTCTATAGAATGTCATTTTCTCTCAAAGCTTTCTTTAGCCAGTAATTATTGCTGACAACAATCTAGGCCCTGGCACTGTTTGCGGTCACCTCTGGCTGCTAAGAGGAGCAATCTAGACCCTAGCACACTACAGTTAAATTAAATTATCATAGAGATGCAATATACACTGCTACACTACCCTCGCTGTGCACCCAGAATTGAAAAAAGATTGATAGACTACAGGAATGAATCAACAAATAACTATGTGGGTGGTACCGTAAGATACTTACTTCTACAAATATTGATGTAGATAAATGGAATGTGGCTTAAAAATTGTATTTTCCCGAAAAGAAAAGGGTAGTTTGTTTGTTTTCCACTATTACTATCAGCTCTCAAGTGATAATGACAATGTGTTCATGTTTCCCATATATGGGCCCACAGATATTTTGGTTTAAGACTTGCCTCCATGTAACTAACATTAAATCATATATAACATTGTATGTCAACAATCCTTCACAAATAATGAAAAAATCATCATAGGATAAGGTCATAGGCTCTGTGTGCTTGAGACCGACTATGTCTCACTCTGGGAAAATGCTGTAAAAATGACCTACTGGAAGGTGACCAAAACAATACAAGCCTTTTGCTTAACCCTAGAATATGGACTGGCATCTATGCCAAAGAAGGGACACAGCTGTAAAATACACTGGGATGTGTCTATAATTATAGCCACCATTTAATGTAATGAATTATAAGAAGTAATTCCATGATGGCACTGATACTTTTGTGTTGGATAGATAAAACATAAAAGTAAATTTAGTTTGGAAGATCAAATGGAAGTGTTTTAATAAAACCAAATTAAAGAAGCTGCTTAGCTATTTAACATTTAACTCTTCACATGCATATGTAGTTTTCATGCAAGACTCTAAACAGCAAAGGACTATACAAGACACAATCATTTCTTTTAAGAAGATCTAGAAGGTGAGCCTGGCAAATGAAGTAATCAGAGAAAAGTATAAAACAGGAAACTTTAGCCATCTAAATCTCTGAAATATACGGACAACTCTTTTGTGTTTATAGTTGAGATTATTACCAAGTCCTCAAGTGATATGGGTATTTTGAGACACAGTTGAGTATGATATATATATACCGTTTTCAAGAAATTCATACAGATGGTAAAGGATGATAGGTAATGAGAATCATAAAACTGGACAGCAAAAAGTTATTAAAAGCTTGGATTAGATGAGTTAAATCACATCATCTTGAAATAGGTATGTGTCCGATAGAGGCAGTAAAATAAAAGAATATAGCACAGGATCTGATATAATGATAAATTATAAAATGCCAGGTATCCCTGCCTCATCCCTATTTACATGCCTTTTGGCATACACATTTTTTTGCTATGGCCAAATAAATCAAACACAACAGCGGATGTGTGTCAAAGCAGCTTTTAAGAAAGCGTGCTGGTATTTTTGGCTAATAAAAATAGCCAAATTAATTATAGCCAATTAATAGTACCTCCAGAAGATATGACGTCATCATGCTCAACAATATCAGTTATTAATTGCTTTTATTATTAGAAAAGAAAATCTTTTCAAGTGGAGAAATAGATTGGAATAGAGTGGATTCAATATGAGTGCCCCAATTACTGGTGACCAACTCATATACTTAATATGATTGAACTAAAGTGGGTTTAGCCATTATCCAACCTAATTTCTTCATTTTACAGTTAAGAAAAATGAAGCTCATTCATTCATTCAACAAATATTTATTGAGTGCTCACCAAGGGCTAGTCATGTTGTAAGTGTCAGGAATGGAGCTAAGAACAAGATGCACGAGGGCCTTTCTCTATGGAGTTTGCCTGGTTGATTGGAAAGTCTTCTTTGAGGAGATGTTATTTAAGCTGACAGACGAATGATAAGAAGGAACCAGTTGGCAAAGATGGAGAGAAAGGCATTCTAGGCAGAGGAACCAATTAAGGAAAGGTGGTTAGGTACGAATAAGCCACAAATGAATAACGGGGGAGGGAAAAATCTCACTGTGGCTTGAGCATAATGAAAAGAGGACCATGAAAGAAGAAAGAAATAGGCAGGGAAAGGAAATAATGTTAGCTTTATGAGCCAGGGTAGAAAATTTAGATTTTTGTTTTTCTGATGAGAACTATTGGAAGGTTTTACACATGAAAGTGACATGGTATGGTTGTACAGTGAAAGGTTAGGATGACTGTTGTGTGGAGAATGTATCAAAGAAGAAAAGAACAGAAGTGGGGCACCTGGATGGCTCAGTTGTTAAGGGTCTGCCTTCGGCTCAGGTCATGATCACAGGGGTCCTGGGATCGAGCCCTGCATCGGGCTCCCTGCTCAGCGGGAAGCCTGCTTCTCCCTCTCCCACTCCCCCTGCTTGTGTTCCCTCTCTTACTGTTTCTCTCTCTGTCAAATAAATAAATAAAATCTTAAAAAAAAAAGAACAGAAGAAAGGTCACAGGTTAGAATGCCACGACATGAGTCCAAGGCAGACATGGTTTAGCCTATACTCATGATAGTGGAGAAAGAACTGTTTGCGTGTGAAATTTGTTTTGGGGCAGAATCATCAAACCTAGATGAAAAACTGGATGCTGAGGGTGAACAAAATATAGAAGTCAAGGATAACTCCTAGAATTTTAGCTTGAGTTGCTGGGGAGATGGCTGTGCTATTTATTGAATTGGGAAAGGGAGAAGGAAGAGCAGGCTTGGGGGGACCTTTAGTTTTGGGGACATGTGTTTGGTATGACTAATAGGCATCCATGTGGAAATGTCAGCTAGGCACAGTCAGGTGTTAAAAGTCTGGCTTATGGATGGTATTTAAAGCCATGTGATTGAGTGACTTCAAAGAGAAGAAAGCATGTATATGCACTGAAGAAATGAGGGCCTAGGTATGTAGAGGATGAAGAGAGAGCAAGGTGGTCTGAAAAGGAGAATTAGCATCCCACTGGGAAAAGTAGGAGTCATGATACCATGGAAGCCAGAAAAAAATGTCTCAAGAAGAGGGAAATCGCTACTATGGTAAATGCCATTGAAATAATCAGGTACCATAAGACGAGAAAAGTAACCCTTGTCTTTGGCTACATGAAAATCCTCGTTGGTTTGTCCAAGAGCACCCAGACAAAAAGTACACAACATTATTTGTGATTTTCTGTCCCCATCCACAAAAAACAGAAGTCTGTGTCTTGACATTTGAGGACTTTCTACATGTTAGTTGCATATTAAGACTGCCCCCATATCATCAGAATATTGAATGAACAAGGTTTTATATTAGCTTACCTCTGATATTTCTATCAATTGAAGTTTTACTTGCATGCTCTCATCATTCAGTGTATGTTTCCTTCAAAATATGAAAAGAACTAAATGACCACATCTCTTTTAAAGATGGGAAAAATTAGCCATCAGGGTAATACAAATCAAAACCACAATGAGATACTACCTTACACCAGTTAGAATGGCAAAAATTAACAAAACAGGGAACAACAAATGTTGGCGAGGATGTGGAGAAAGGGAAACCCTCCTACACTGTTGGTGGGAATGCAAGCTGGTGCAACCACTCTCAAAAACAGTATGGAGGTTCCTCAAGATATTAAAAATAGAGTTACCCTATGACCAGCAATTGCACTACTAGGTATTTACCCCAAAGATACAGACGTAGTGAAAAGAAGGGGCACATGCACCCCAATGTTCATAGCAGCAGTGTCCACAATAGCTAAACTGTGGAAGGAGCCAAGATGTCCTTCAACAGATGAATGGACAAAGAAGATGTGGTCCATATATACAATGGAATATTATGCAGCCACCAGAAAGGTTGAATACCCACCATTTGCATCGACATGGACGGAACTGGAGGGGATTATGCTAAGTGAAGTAACTCAAGCAGAAAAAGACCATTATCATATGGTTTCACTCATATGTGGAACATAAGCAATAGCACTGAGGACCATACGGGAAGTGAAGGAAAACTGAAAGGGGTGGAAATCAGAGAGGCAGTAGAACCATGAGAGACTATGGACCCTGGGGAACAGGGTTTCAGAGAGGGAGGGGTGGGGGGATAAGTGGGTGATGGGTACTAAGGAGGGCACTGGTTGTGATGAGCACTGGCTGTTATACACAACTAATGAATCACTGAACACTACATCAAAAACTAATCATGTACTATACAGTGGCTAACTGAACATAATAAAAAAGTAAAGTGGAGCAGCATATTAAAATAAAAAAAATAAAGATGGGAAAAATTGAGGCAAAAGTAATGGTGGTAAGAAACTTTCCTAGGCAGTTGTTATATTTTAAGTAATTAATGAGATTTCAAAATATAAGTTATGATTCAGGGATTCTATGACCCCCTTTGGACTCAGGCAGAATAATTCTCTCAAAAACATCTACTTCCGGAGCTCTCAGAAGTAAGTTGGTTATCTTTCAGGCAAAGAGTAAGGACACAAGGGCCTGTTGTTTCCTGGAAGACTGCAAGAATCACGGAAGCCTAAAGAAGAGAGAATCTTCCTGCAATTTCCCTGTTCTATGCTAGTCCATCTTCTCGTCAAAAATGATGAAAAACTGTCAGTGCTAAAAACATCAAAATGATTCAGAAAATCTCCATATTAAGTCTTTATACTCAGGACAGCAGTAAGGCGAATACATTACAGTTACTTTGTCAAAAATGCAGCTTCATTTAGAGATCTGAAAACATATCTGATTCTGGTGATCCCTAGAACTAACTACTGCGTATGGTTTAGGCTCAAAGACCTTAATCTTAGTTAATCTGATTTATGATGAATTTAGTTTTCTTGCAAAGACTTTTAAATATTTTATTTATTTTAAAAGATTGCATTAGTTGCAGTGTACAACATAACATTCAACAATCACACATTAAAAAGTGCTCACCATCAGAAGTGTATTCAGAATCAGATAGAACAAGCAGCGCTGGGTCCCTGTGGAAGTTTTCTAAACTCTGTCTTCATGACTTCATCTTAAAATGGCTTATAATACTTCAAATGGATTTTGATGAGGGTATGTAGGTAAAGGTCTTCTCCCAACATCTGGTATATAGTAAATGTTCAATAAATGGTAGGTATTATTTTTAAATTTTTTATATTCCTATGGGAAGGCAGTCTCACTCAAGGTACATTTCACATTATGGGAACAGAACAAGGGCAAACACAGATGGCCATTACATCTGGATGTTGTGGAGAGGAAATCATGCACAGGGTGGATGGTTTCTAAATCCCCTCAATTCAAATGGACATTGATGTTACAACTTTGTCCTCTAGCTGATATTGTCACTACTGTCCTGCGAACTTGAGGAGAACACAGAAAATTGAAGGCATGATTTTAAAACAATCTGTGAGGGAGCCTGGGTGGCTCAGACGGTTAAGCGACTGCCCTCGGCTCAGGTCATGATCCTGGAGTCCCGGGATCGAGCCCGGCATCGGGCTCCCTGCTCAGCAGGGAGTCTGCTTCTCCCTCTGACCCTCCCCCCTCTCATGCTCTCTATCTCTCATTCTCTCTCTCTCAAATAAATAAATAAATAAATAAATAAAATAAAGAAATAAAACAATCCGTGAGTCCTCCTTAGTCAATAAAGCCTGGGTCTGAAAACAGAAACAAAGTAACTGGTCCTCTGGGTGGTGTCATTATCTCTGACCGGGTCTCTCGGGTCTCATGAAAGTCACTTGATAGCTATTTCCTTCTACATGTTTTCAAACTTTTCTTCCTGGGCAACACTCTGATTATGATCCAGATACCAGATGTTTGAATTGGTGTGTGTTCCTTCTTCTGTCTCCGTTTTACATCTGGAGAGACAGTGTGATGAGTCCATGGGCTGACACCGAGGGGAAGGGGAAATGAGGGAAAGGGAGAGATGTAGTAAGAGTTGGAAGAGAGTAAACAGACGTGAGGGCAAGCTCACAAAATAAGCTATTTCCAGAATTAGAATTAGCGTGCCCAGAGCTCTGGTTCCTTAGCTCCCAGCTACGCAGGCTACTTTGTACATTTTAATGTACTAATTTATTTTTCTCAAATTTAATTTACACTTTCATGACATTTAATGGGCGACTAGTATCAAGTGACCATTTAACTGTACAAGCCCATATAACTCGTTCCTATGTATACTGAGGTAAAATTTCGAAGTTTTGAATAACACAAAGGATTTCTTGGAGGTTTCCATAAGGAGGTGAGAATAACAGACAGAACTAGCTTCTGCCTTACAAGAAAGCAGCAATTCTGAGGGAGTTGGTAAGTGGCAATATTGTAGCCTCCTGGAGGAGACTTGTTACAACATTCAGGTTCTCATGGCCCTCAGTTTTAGAAGCCTCTTGGTGCTGATGAATCAGTACATACGTGACAGAGAACAATGAGGCCCGGTGATGGGGGAAGAGGGTGATAATTTTTTCATATTTGTTTTGCAAGAGATAAAATGAAAGCCCAGAAAATGAGGGATTTGTGATCACTGAAGGCTAAAGTTGTTTGTTATCCCGAGATTAGACAGCCATTTAAATATTAGCTTTCATACTCAGTATACCCAGATCCTTGAACTGGAAACCCTGGTTATGTTTAGAGAGGAAGGGGTAATTTTCTCAGCATCTTTCACTGAATTGTTTGGAACAATAACAGAATGAGCCCCACTTTTGCCAGGTAGCTATTTATCTGGCCTTGTGTATGCTGATAAAACAACCTTGTGTGATTTATAGAATACCAGCAACCATCTCACCAACAACATGAACTTATTTGGACTATGCACCAACCAGATTCTTTCTGGAAGGAATTTGGGGCAAATCTAAGAAAACATCTATGATTTGGGGTCCAAAGCCTTTTAGTTTTTCCTCTTCCCTTTCATCTTTGAGAAAAGAATGACACACCGGCTGCATGATAGGCACAGAGAGATACAAAGCAGGATGTTAGGATTGAACGGATGAATTATATCGCACTAACTGGCAATTATGCATTATGCAAAATTGAAAAAAATATAGATAATTTAAACCAAACATGTGTGGTCAAAAATCGCATTGCTTGATAAAAACAGACTTTTCCCTTAAGTAATGAGTCTAGAGGATGTATTTACAGGGCTATCAAAACAATCAGAAACATCATAAGGCATAACATTTGTTTGCCTTCTCAGGAAAGTAACTGTGCAGGCTTATGGATCATCTAAATTAGACTTTACTATTTTGATGTCCTTGCCATTTGTTCTTTTAAATTTCCAGCCTAAGGGGTATATTCTTCTATCAATGTGCATGTGTAAGTCCCATTAAGGCTAATAGGAATTTGGTGCCTGAATCCAAAGAAAAATCCACCCCTGGGATGGCATTTTGCACATGTAACACACAAGAAAAATAACTAAAAAAAAAAATCCATTTCTCTTTATCCAAAGTGCACAAACAATTATATTAATTATAAGTACAAGATAAAGTACTTGCTTGTGGAATTTTAAACTCATTTAATAAATTTGCAATTTTATGCATTTCTCTCACTCAAAATTGCTTTCCTCAAACATGCTTTAGGTTGTCTCCGGCTTTGAAGAACCTCATGCCGGATAGAAACCAAGAGATATAGGAGAGGTGGGGGTACATTTCTCAACACAGTCTTCATTTATTTATATGCTGCGGCACACGCACTCATGATGTTTCAAACTTATTTCCACCAGATTCAAAATAAAACCTGGAACACAAAACAGCTTGCCCATATTTTCTTGTTTAAGGCTCTATCTCCTGAGCTTTCCTTTGTATCTCCGTTTCTAACCACATGAGAAATTTTCAGGCAAGAGGAGCTATTCAAATGAGATGTGAATTTAAAGAAATTGTTACATCCTTCTGTTTATTTTGGTCGAAAGGAAATACTGGTTCTTGGAGTTGCATTAAAACACAGATAAAAAACAGTTTTTATCTTTATACATCTTTCGGGAAAGAAAATTCTACCTCAAGAAATTTCTTTAACAAAGAGAACATTATTTCAGACTCTAACATTTCTGTCTGCCGATTATCATTAGTCATAAGCTAAGCCCTGCACTAAATGTCTAGTGAGCACAGATAATGTTCATTTTGTCTGGAAGACAGGTTGCCGCCTGTCAAGGAGCGATGGAATAAATGACAGGTTTTGACTCTGTGCCTTGCAGGCATATTAGGCTAAGAAATCGCCAACATGATGAAAAATTATTTTGTCAAAAATTTGTAGGTCACCCATCATTGTCTAATGTATTCTGTGATTAATTGCTAGCATAGATCAGCATTATGTCTTTCCAGTGAATCGCTTAATTGTTGCCTGCTTCATGCTCTTAATGTAATGATGAGGCATCTGTTCCTTTCACATGTGCTTTTAAATGCCAGCTTTTGCATCCAGGTTACAGGGCTGGTAATACTCAACTTAAAGAACTAGTTCAAATTAAAACTTCGGGATCGCCATCTCTGCTTGCTTTTGACGGGAGTGTGCGCGAAAGGCTGAGTGTTAGTGTTAATGTATGTAGATTTTATTTCTGATGAGTGATTATTTGACTGCTCATTTTACGAAGATTTATGGTGTGCTTTCTATCTCCTGACTGCAGTGCTACTCTTATCTTTAATAAAGGAGATGAGGACATTAATCAGCCATTGTCAGGGCTCCTGACTAAGACATTAAATGTACTGTATGGGATAGGTAAACACGCTCCAGATCCTTCTCTACTCCACTAGATCAGGCAAAAAAACACTCATTATATTTATCATAATTTCACATCTGCTGTTTTTGAAGCAATGTACCATGAGGCCATAAACTGTATTACAACTGTGCATAAATTCAACTGATTTGTGGCTGGAGTAACTAATTCCTAAAGTACATTTTAGAAAAACAAGCAGTGAGCCCTGAAATTGCAATTCCATAAAGGCACTAAATTACTGACTGCAGAATCAAAAATTTGCTTGATGTGATTCTGCAGTGACCATTTTATAAAAAGTGACAGTCCGCCTGTGATTGAGTCAATAAAATAAGGACGAGTGAGCTGTACACTCAAACAAGGTTAAAGAGGAAGGGAGTGACGGAGGACGACTCATGGTGTACAAATAGGCACAGCAGAATGTTTCCCCCCAAATGGCCTCAGGACGTAACAATTAATAGCGACGATATCGATTCATCCGTAATCTTTTCCTTATTTCGTAGGTGAAAGAAAAAATTTAATTTCTCCCTTTTATTCATTTCACAGCATAATTGAGAACATACATAATATGCGATGAAGTGGATTTCGAAATAATTTTTAAATTGTGCCATTAGTTATTGATTTAAGTTTGCCATAATATTTTCCAAAATTACAATGGGTAATTATTTATGGGTTATTTATTTGTTTTAAGGATTATTGTTATTGGTTTTCAAGAGTGCATATCTAAGCAATCTCTTTGTTAGGGCATCTCGCCATGTTTGGGTAGCAAATGTGTGTGTGTGTGGGTGGGTGTGGGTTTATGGGAGGGGGGAATGTAATGTATATTTCTACGTGTGTTTTTAGCTCTGTGGGTGTGCTCAACTTTATTTTTTTACAAACTTGATCAGTACCTGAACTTGCTATATTGTCTTCTCCAAAAGAGAAAGGAGAATAGGGACTAATCTTTCATATAGGACCAGAAAAACCAGAAACACCATTGTTTTTGAAGACAGAATGCACTTGACATTTGTTAAGATGAAAACCAAAGGCAGACCTGACACTTGGAATCCTGAAGAGAGGTGTGAGCCCACAGATGAAACCTGCTAAGGGCGGCAACCATGTATGTTCTCCTAGAAGTAGGATGTGATTATGTGATTATTTATTGACTGGAAAAAGCAATTTAAGAGAAAAATAAATGGAACTGGGCTTTCATTGCTTGGTTTTCTCAAGATATCCATCGCCTTTCACCAATTATTTCATGCATTTCTGCTGTTGAGGCTAGAAGTGCCACTGAGGTGCTTTTGTTTAATTTCACTATGATACATATGCATTCTTTGTTTAATATTATGTGTTTGAGAGCTCCTTCTCATCGATTGTGGGCAATTACTTGCTACCTAGGGCAAATTGTGTAGGGCATTTATACAGAACATATTTTAGAGTAATACAATCCTATTTGATTTTATTTACAGAAGAATATGTTTGCCATATTTTGTCCCTCTCCCTGACCACTCTTCTGGTCAACTTTTATGACTACAAATCTGAAGCTGGCACATTGAATATTGCTCTATTCTTTACTCATAATATCAAGTCAAAAATGGTTGTGTTCATAAGGCATTGCATAGTTTCTATCTAATGGTATCAATCTGTGCATCACAGAGCGTTTCTTTTCCTGACATTATTACTTTACTGAAATTAAGCTTGAAACAATCTGATGTCAGATACTGTATATCTACTTTTATTGCCAGCCTTTCTGAGCCCACCATATTGCCAGGACTGCATCTCATTTTAGATGGGCTTAACCAGATATATATTCTCAAGTTTATTGAGAGTTGGATAGATTACATTTCCCATTCTCAAAGAGCAGCCTGGTCCTTTCAGTGCATTTTATAGAACAAATGTAAATTCCCATGCTGCAGTTGACAAAAATTCATGGTTCTTTTCTTAGTGTCAAAAATAAATCCAGCATAGCATTGGAGATGATTAAGTGTGGTACAGTGGAGTGGGCTTCAGTTCACCCTTTCTGATTTAGCAGCAGTTCCGATGTACTTGAGAAATCTGTAAAAGTTCAATTATTATGGTCTAGGCAAAGAAATTTGCTCGCACAACAGAGCTACTGTACTTGAGAATGAATTGTAAGGAGTCAATGAAATGCAAAGCACTTTCTGAGCACAGCAAACCCCTTTACCTCCCATTTCCTCTCCCTGCCTTGCCTTCCCCATCTACTTCTACCTCTTACACAAAGCTTTTCTGAAGGCTTGCACTGTAGTTAAAATAAAGCACAAGCATAAAGAATTGCCGGATCACTCCATTAAAATGCAGTAAAAATTAGTCTGGTATTACTTTTGGGAATTTAGATATTTAGGAGGTTCAGGATAAGCAACGAATAGCTATCAGATAAATTTATTAGCAGCTTGCCTTGATCAGTTTGTCAAGATTGCTTACATATGTATGTCTGAGAAGGAAAGGTAGATTTGTATGAAAAGGTGTTTTATAGCTAAGGGTAAACCAAACATACTGAATCATGGGAAAAAAATGCTCTCTCAAATTCCATGTACTTTATCAACACAACACACAGCTCAGATTGCGGACTGTCTGCTTAAATGCCAAGAGTGTGTCCTTTATAAACAAACAGCATCTCTCTCTATGTTTACATTCATTGATTTGATTTTTTTTTTTTTTCTGGTCAAAGCTAGGAGTTACCTCTAACTATCCATCAAAAATTGGTGTTGCTTTTAGGAAAAAATGAAGAGGAAAAAAAAAAAAGTCAAGAGTATTCTGTGGAAAGAATGTAGCCTGACTACTACAAGAGTCAGTCCAGGTATGTCTGCTCATAAAATTTTTCTTTTGTCATGTCATTTCACTGCTCCAAGTCTTCAGCAATTAGCAGATTGCCACAACTGGGAGGAGTTAAGACCTACATAATTCCCAGCAGGGGGGATGTGACTGGTCTTTCTTACAGAGGAAGGTCTGATTCATTATAGTCCCGTTTACTCTCATGTATTTTCCTAATGAGCAGATCATAAATAAGGTGGGATCTTATGGAACCACAGATTAAGTTCCTCCACCAGGTGTCAGTGAGGTAAGGCAGCCTTTGGTTACCAGGGGAAGACACATCTGGATGCACACATACACACACACACAATACACATAAAACATATTACATAGATATGGTGCATTATTACTTTACAATCATCCATCTATCACATTTACAGTGTGATTGTAAAATAAATTAAAAATATAAAAGAAATAATTATTTCAAGTTCGTGGATTTGAATGAGAGGTAACCTTCGCAGTAGTGCAAAATAAAATCACAGAGCCCATTCACAAGACATTGTGCCTTGTGAAAATTAATCATCAGTGAACATATATTTGCCTTAACTGAGGACTGTACCTTACATTATCAGGGAAATTAATATGATAAATATTTTTGGAGTATTCACTATAGATCAGGCACAATCCAAAGCACTGTGGACTTGTCAAATCCTACCAGTGATCACACTGTCCAAGGTGAAAATAATTAAAATCCAAGGTAAAATGTTCTGTTTTAAAGATATAAGAGAAACTATCATGACAACACAATCAATGGAACTCTATTATATGAAAGTGGGAAGATACGAAATTGGTAGCAATACTTAAATATGCTATACCTACATCCATTTGCTTATTCACTTACTCATTTAACAAATACATGTGAAATACCTATTATGGGCATCACTGGGTTAGGTTCTGAAACTGCAACAGTGACCCAGACTAAATCCATGCCCCTCCATTGCTCACAGGGAAGCTGTGGGATGACAATTTATGAGAGCAACTAAGCAACTAAGCTGGGCTTGAGGAGTCAGAGAAGGTCTCCTAGAGGAAGTGACTCCCATCGTGGACTAAGAGCAGTTGGCTAGGTAAAGAGTGGGGAGGGCCCCAGAGAGAGAGAGTGGTTCCTGAAAGAGTATTTCCAGTTAAGGGAATAGGGTATGAAGTCCATGGTTCTACATGGCTCTACTCAAGGAACTGGGAGTTCAGTCTCCCTGAAAGGTAGGTTGAAGTAGGGAGGAGAGGGCAACCAGGCCACGTAGGGTCACAAGAGCCAAGAATCTGGATATATTCCTTAGGGCAATCAGAAACTATCAAAGGGCTTTAAATAAGCAAGGAGATAATCAAATATTTATTTTAGAAAAATTACTTTGGTTGTGGCTGAGAGGAGTAGGCCCCAAATTCTTTCATCCTCCACCCCATCAGTAAAGCTTTCTGGGGATCTTATTTCTAATACATGAATCGCTCTTTCTTATAAATAATATACTGTTTCCCCTGTACTATTATGTTTGTTTTTAAAACATACACAAAATTAAAGATTTAATGGAATGACCTAATTTTGAGGTACATTTTTAAAAATTTAAAAAATAGCATTTCATTTTTTAATCACACCAATGCCTCTGTTTTAAAACTGTAGACATTTGTTTTCATGCGGTGGGTGTTTAGTTTTGATATGTGTCACTGGTCCTCACTGCAAGATTTTTATCATGTATCATCATCTCAGTAAGGTCTTCCTGATAATCTTATTCAAAATCATAAGCCCTTTTTTTGGCATTCCCCGTCTCCTTTCCCTGTTTCGTTTTTCTCACATTACCTTTGAATACTCTATATAATTTACTTGTTTAGGTTATTATACACCTTCCCCCTCTTCCCATGAGTGCAAGGATTTGTCTTTTTGTTCACTGCCATCTTCTGGGCCTAGAACAGTGCTTGGCCCACTATAGGTGCTCAGGAAATATTTGTCACATGAATAGGGTGAAGGTCATTATTAGTAGTTGTGGACATAAATTTATATTTTAAATACTCATCCTGATAATTAAAAATTTTTTTACCTGAATTTTTGTTAGACCAACTTAGGCCATCATTATTTTTTTAACTTTAGTATGAATGAGGAAGCACTCAATTAGGAAGAAGAGAATTACTTGCATGTGTTTGCATAACCACAGTTTTTCTGCAGGAATCTTCCCAAGTCACATGGCCAGCCTGTGAGGATGAGTTTGGTGAAAGCTAGACAACATGACCTGGAGGCCTGTCTAACTGGGTAGATACAAAAGATATGTGCTGGGATAGGCTGGAACAAGTGAATGCAACCAGGGCCCTTCCCCGACCTTGTGGCATTGTCCCTTCACTCCACCTACTCTCCTGCTGTGACATGTATCCAAAGGAGGTTGTCAGTGTCAAACTCTGTATTGTTTCAGTAATGATGAATTTTCTTATTTTTATTTATTTTTTTGAATTTTCTTATTTTTAGATAAACATAAATGTAGGTAGAATTTCTCATGTGTTCTCTCAGCTCAGTGGCTCACCCTGAACACTCTGAAGACCTCTGAGAGAGGGAATGAATTCTGGAGGGCCTGGCTGAGCATAGCAGAGTGGCTAGGAAGCTGATCCTGGTTTCCTTCCATTCATGTGGCTTCACTTGAGGGAGACTATGTGGGCAGGCTCCCAGGTTTTCAGCTTGGAAAGATTCAACTGTTTGGGGGAAAAATATTGTCTGCTGTGGCTATTTCTTTAAAAAATTGTCCAAACAGAGGCCACCTCCCTTCCCCCTCCCATATTATACCACTATTGTCAATGTGCGAAACGCCAAGATAGGATATGTGATATGATATGATGGGTATGATAGTGATCAGTTTCAGGATTGCCTGTTGTTAACTGTCTTTGCTTCACTGAAAACAGAGCCCAAATAAATAGGCTGAAGCTATAGTTAAGGCCTCAGTTATGTGTATGGGGATTTGCTGATAGGATTGATTATTTAAGGTTAGAATGTGTTTTTAATCATTCCCATTCCTATATTTGGGGCCTGTGAGAATGAAATTTGGGGGGGGGGGGATGTCCTGCTTAGCACAATGTTTCTTTGGGTCCTTTCAAAATCTGAGTGAAGGAGGAACTGATTTTGTCTTAATAAAAATTATATAGAGACCAGGGTCTTAATTCACTTCAACTGCTTGAAGTACAGTGGATATTCTAAAGTAGTTAGGCAAAGCACTTCCTACTTTTTAAATTGCTTGTATCACCTATTTTGTTTTTAAACTGTGATTTCTTGCCACCGCTGGGAAGCAGTGCCTACACCATTCATTCCAGGTGAATGGGAAACAGCTGACTGTGTCTGCCTGACTGCAGTTGGTGTGGGCCATGCTCAGTGGAAAGAACAGTGCTAGGAAGGAATATTTTTTAAATTGTGACTTAATATTAAAAGTTTTCATATTTTAAAAATTCAGCAGGAGTTGGGCAATTTGAAATTTACCTCATATGGGTTGCCTCTGGAAGCCAGAGTTAACTGGCCCCATATTTCTTGAAATAATATTCTTGCATCCTTATAGCCTGATGCCAGGTCCATGAACAGACTTGTTGTTGGTTCCTTAGTCCAGCTCCACACAGACGGATAGTTTTAATGACTTGTTAAAGTCCCTTGTTGCCTTGAGACTCAATTACTCAAATTCAGGGACCATAATCTAATTGAGTCATTTCAATAAGAAATCATGATTTCATCTAAATTTTAATTCAATCCACTCCAGTGAATTCTACTGAGGTTATTATAGTATCCTTTCAACTTCACCCATAAAGGCATCTCTGCATTCACAAAGCAGGGCAAAATCCTTATATGTGGCTAGGTCCTTTCAAAGTCGCAGGCATTCTCTTGCTTTGTCTTCTCTCTACCAGAGCCCTTCTATGCTAGGTTTGTCCAGGATGTATGTTAATGGTGTACATCTATGTATGAAATGGGACCAGTACATTGAACTTTGTGCAAAGTGAATATGAGGCGATGGCTCGAGTATGAGATAGGGGATCTGGGCAGCACAGAGCCAAGGCATCTGTTCTAGCCCTCTTGGCTCAATACTGCATGCTGAAGTCTGGAGTCTGTGTTATTCACAAGGGTGGCCAAAGTGAAGAACAAAATGCCTCAGGATCCCATTTATTTCATTCAGATGGGCACAATCTTGGTCAACGTTTAACAGGAACTTAGTTCTGAAAAACTCTGATAGAGTGTTATTAATCACAAATCCAAAGGGCAAGGGTGACAGAAACAAGGAAACAAAAACCTAAAGTTCCTAATTTCCAAAACAAGGTATACATGATTATATTCATGTATGGTTTTGTGATTTCTAACATCTTCCTCTCGTGCTAAGAGCTACTCTTAGAACTTGCACCTACATTTCACAAAGAAAAAAATCCATTAATCAGATGGTAATTAGCATGTATCATTAAATGTTATAGAGTGAGACAGGAAGCCCACCTCTTTATAAATGGCTCATTCCGTTTTTCCTATACTGTCAGATATTTGGCCATTTCTCTCTCTGATTCAGTTCTTTGCTGTGCAGACTGCAAAATATAATAACTTCTAAGCAGTGTGTAAAACAAAGTGCTCAATTCACTTTATTAAAATATCCAATAATAATTGATTTAAAGGCAATAAAATGTGTTCATTAGAGGGTTTATATTCAAGAAATATTGAAAGTATACCTAAAACTGTCACTTTTATTGTGAATGAACAGGATAATATAATTTGAAAAGAGTGTGATCATACTAAAGATTTGTCCTGCAGCATTATCTGATAGCTCGTAAAGTGCTGAAATTTAATATGATGCTTTCAGTCAGTTTAATTGAAATTTAATTGCCACTTTGGGCAGAAGGTTTAGATCTGATCAATAAAATATTAAAGATTTTGTGCTTTCGCTTGGAACAGCTCCTTTAGCAATGCATCAAGAGGACCCTATATTTTCGGAAATACTTGTTTGTTATAGTTCACACAGTACTCAATATCACTTTCTAATCTGAAAGTTTTAATGTGCTGTGCAGACAAATAGTGGAAATAATAAAGCAATAGTTGATCCATTTAATTACAACACGATGAAAGAAATAACGGTCACCTTCAGATTCATGAGAAAGGCATTAATGTGAAAGAGCAATAAATATTTTGAAATGTCAAACCTCAGAAAGACAGAGTCCAACTTGAGCTGGGTTGTAAATCAGACTGAGGGAAGGACCTTGAAAAAAAGATGGTTCTTTGGTATTTTAGAAATAATTACTAATACAAAAAGGGTAATGATGAAACTATAAATTACATTAAAAAGGGCCATTAGAGGAGGGTTAGTTTATAAAGCTGAGAGATGGTTCTTAAAATTGTCCTGCTGGTTATTTCTACTTTTCATTTTATTCAGGAACTCCCTGCTCAATTATCTGATTATTAATAAACTAATTGATCACTACTTTGCAGTTCAAATACTAAAGTTAACTTTCTCCCTTTCGGGGACTCTCATGGGACTTCCATGTTACTTATATTTTAGGAAGGGGGAGAGTTGGAGATTTCTTAAGCTATATGAACAGTAAACTGGAGGCTGACTTTAACCTAATGTTCCTATAAATATGTCTTAAAAATATAAGTTGTTTCAGATCATTATATCCCAAAGGTGACTCTGATTTTTTTGTCATTATAATCTTTTCCTGATGATCTCTTTTTACCTATAGAATGCTTCAAAAGCTCCATGTTCTAGCACATATATTTCTTTACTCACCAGTCTCCTATGAGACTCAAAGTTTAATATCACGGCACGTTGTTTTATTAGGCTCAGTACATCTCTAAAGAAATGAGTATATTTTCTGTTTACAACCACGTTCAAACAAGACTAATTATCTGCAATGACCATAACCACTCTTTTTCTTCTCTAGCCATCTCTGTTCCAGATTTCCCTTGGTTAACCACATGCTATCCTCATAGTTTTTAGTCTTACCATCTTATTGAAATAGGCCACTTATTTTCTTTTGAAGTAGACACAATATTTTTCCCTGTGACCAGTCAAAAATTGTTATGTTGTGACATCTAGATGCTACACACTATTCTAGGGCCTGGGAACATAACAATGCCTAAGAAAAACATTCCTAGCTGCAAGGAACTTAGGTTCTAGGAGGGGAGAAAGACAATAAACATAGACAAAGAAAATAATTTCAAATCCTGGCAAATACTATGAGGAAGATAAAATAGGTTAATGTGGGAGAGGGTAAGTGGTGTGTGTGTATGTGTGTGTGTGTGTGTGTGTGTGTGTGTGTGTATGCATACGGGTACATGAGCAGCTTTACCTCCTCCTCTGAGGAGGTGACATCTAGGTTAATACTTAATGATGATAAGGACTCCACCTTTTAAAGATTTAGTGGAACACTTTCCAGGCAAAGGAAAAATAGGCACGAGCCTGATTTCAGGGTATATAAAGAATACCAGCATGCAGTGACCAAGGAAAAGATTAGGACAAAATCAGAGAGGCAGGAAGGAACCTGGTCATGTGGATCACGTAGTCTTGGAGGCCATAGTGATAAGTTTTGATTTTTACTTAAGTATAATGTAAAGGCATGGGAAGGATTTAAGCAGAGGCAAGCAGGTGGTGATAGAGTATGTATATATGTGTAGAGGCAGGATTTGAATGACATGAAATGATTATGCTTTGAATAGCTCATTCACTGCATTGTGGAGGCTGGATCATAGAGTTAAGAGTGGTGGCAGAGGATAAAATCATAGGCTATTACAGCACCCAGGCATGGTAGCTTGGACCAGTTGTAATGATCGATATGTTGAGAATTGTTCAAATTTTAGGTGAATTTTAGAAGGTAGGACAAAGGACTTCCATTGAATATAAGTGTGCTGAGGGTAAGAAAGAATTCAAGACTGACATCCAGGTTTTGAGCCTGAGCAATTGGGTAGATGGCTGAATGCTGCTATAGAAAAGACCCAGGAGAGTAGGAACTACATTTTTGGGAAAACCCAATAGTTCTGTTTGGCCTTTGTTAAGTTTGAGGCACCTATTAGAGAGCCAAGTGAGATGTCAAATAGGTAGTTGGATTAGACAAAGCTCAAGGAGAAGATATAAAATGGGATATAAATTGAGTTTTATTAGCATATAGATGGTATTTGAACTGAATGGATCATCTGAGAGATCACAGCGAAGAGAGAACCAGAGATAGAACTTTGACACTCTATCATGACAAATTTGGTAGAACACGGGAAGCTAGCAAAGCAGAGTAGGAAGGAGTGATCAGTGGAAGTGGAGGAAAATTAGCCATTTGTGATATCATTAAATCCTAGATAAGGTAGAATTTAAAGGAGGTTATTGCTGACCACTGAAGATCAGATTCCTTCAGTGGAGCGATACGAAAGATTTAGTATCTTCAGGAGACATTGAGAAGTTTAAAACTGGAGTTAGGGAATATAGACAAAAAAAAAGTTTGTTGCAATAGGGAGCAGAGAAATGGAGAAACAAATGGGTTCTAGAAAGATCTTTCCTTTTTGTAAAAAGAAAGTTGATAGTAAGAAATATTTGTGTGTCTGTGGGAGTGATCAGTTAGACAGGGAAAAATGAATAATGCAGAAGAGGAGAGTAATGGATAGGAAGTGAAAGGAAAGGAGCTTGGACGCAGAGTACAAGTGGAACAGTTGGTCTCAGATAAGAATGGAGACCTTGCTTACCTCTGTGCAGGAAAGAAGCTAGACTATGTGATTCCAGGTGCAGGGAGGTTATTGGAGTTAGTAATGGAAATATGTAGTAATCCTGATTGCATTTATCTTGTCCATAAAACATATAGCAAAAGCATCATCTTAGAGTGAGGGAATCGAGGAATATTAGTTGAGGATTTGAGGAGAGTGAAAGCATGAAATAGATATTTGGAAGAGGGGAAAGTTGAATTTAATAGGCAAACAACCTAGCATCCTGTAGTTTTGAGTGCCAGTTTGAGATTTGTAATCATAAATTTGAAAGGAATCCAGCAAGAATGCATACATGATTTTCTCAAGTAATGCTCAGCTGTTTGCTAGGTTACTTTTCCCCCTTTCTTACCTACTTCTTAAGTCAAGCCAGCCAGGAAAAAATGTATGACAAAGCACAAATCAAATCAAGTTTAGCAATGGATGACCATCAGTTTCATAGTTTTGTGGTAGGCATTAAGACACAGACCAGTACAAGTTGGTAGGAGAGATGATCCCATTATAAGAAGTTAATACTCTTAACTGTTGGAAGCACACTGTCTTTCTGCTCACTTTCTAGGGGGCACGCTGGACTTCTAAGTTTAAATTTGAAGCTCTTCAATATGTATGTTTTCTTGAGAGTGTAATCAAGGGCCCTATAGTCTTGTTTATAGATTTTGTTGTTTTTGAAGAATAAAAAAATACAAAAGATACACTATCGTTAAATAAATACTGGAAAACATAGGAAACTAGATAGAAGAGGAAACTGTTTCAGATTATACCACAGAAAGTCACCACTAATATTCTGATGCCTTTTTCCATTTTCATTGTTTTGGGTGTGTGTGTGTGTGTGTGTGTGTATGTGTTTATTCATGGGCATTTTGGTAATTATTTGTCTTTGTTTAAATTGTACTCTGAGTACTATATTAATTGCTGCATCACTGTAAATTTGTTCATTGTGTGGTGAAATGGTGAATGGCTAAGAATGCTCACGCTGGGGTGAGAGCGCCCTTTTCGGTTCTGGCTTCTCAACTTGCTTAGTGTGTTTGATCTTGCTCAAGTTATTCAGCCATTCTATGGCTCAGTTTTGTCATTTGTAAAATGGGGATAATACTTTCCACCTCACTGAGTTATAAACATTAAATAAGTTATTGCATGTAAAATACATAGAACAGTGCTTGGCACATAGAAAATGCACAATAAGTTTTAGCTGTTATCAATTAGAAGTGTTTCTGTATATCTGAAAGGATATTTTCTTGGAAGTTTATATGTTTAAATTTTTATTACAAAAGTCACATAGGTTCTTGTTAAAATATAGAAATAAAGAGGAGAAATAAAATGCAGAAATAAAGAAAACCAATAATTACGAATGGCAGTGGAAACATCCAGGGATTAATTATATTAATATCTTAATTAATATTAATTAAATTAATTATTAATTAATTATAATTAATAAATTAATATTAATTAATTAATTATTAATATTTTCAGATATATTCCTCTGAAAGGATATTTTACACGTGTCTGCATATTTTTTAAATTATTTTTTCAATATTTATTTATCCATTTTAGAAAAAGAGAGAGAGAATGAGTGAGAGGGGCAGAGAGAGAAAAGGAGAGAGAGAATCCCAAAGAGACTCCATACTGAGCACGGACCCCAACGTGGGGCTCAACGTAGGGCTCAGTCTCACAACCCCGAGATCAAGACCTGAGACGAAACCAAAAGTTGGACATTTAACTGACGGTGCCACCCAGGTGCTCCAGACACATGTCTGCATATTTTATGGAAACATGAGCATGGCTCAGCTAATAGATGTAATTATCCTGGGTCTACAATTAATATGCTTTATTCTACTGGTGATGGACAGTGAATCAGACAGGTTACCAGTCACTTAGGCATCATGCTCAGTTCTAGTTAACAATTTTAACACGATAGTGACAATTTTAGGGTCAAGTTAAAGTTTTTGTTTGTTTTAAATTTTATTTACTTATTTGGGGGGAGGAAGCACAAGTTAGGGTGGGGCGGGGCAGAGGGAGAGAGAGAAGCAGGCTCCCCACTGAGCGGGGAGCCCGAGGCAGGACTCAATGCCAGGACCCTGAGATCATGACCTGAGCCAAAGGCAGATGCTTAACCGACTGAGCCACCCAGGTGCCCCTAAAGTTTTTTGATAAATACCAGCAACCAAGTTATCTACAGAGCATAATCTTAGGCAGTAAACATCTTCATAATGCTTTTTGTGTATTTTCTTTAAAAAATTATATGCTCAACACAGTATTCATCGGCTATAAATTGTGTACTAGGAATTCTGGGACTGGGAACATAGTTCTCTGATCTTATAAAGGTAAAATAATAATGTATTTTATAATTTTGGCACTCAGCAAATATCCCTTTTGTGGCATCATGTTGTGGCCTAAGTTATATTTTAGAAATACATTAATGAATATATATATTTGGTTAGTTTTGGAGGACTCTGGTCTGCATCTGGGCAACACCAGCCCATGGAATTGCAGCAATAAGCTTTCTTTTTTTGAAAAGTACACTAAAACTGAATTTACATCCTGGGACCTTCAACTTTTCACCAGAAGAATCTAAATGGTGTTAGCGAAACACAGAGGCACCATCTCATGTAGAAAATGATGTGTTTTGGATTTTATAGACCTGGGTTTAAAACCAAACTCTACCATTTACTGTGTGGAGTCAGGCACATTACTTAGTTCTTTGTGCCTTTTTTTCTCATGTGTATGATAGTGGTGATAATACTTACCTTGTGAGGTTTTCCATGATAATTAAATAAGACAGTGCATATTATGAAGCTTGCCCTTACATTGTGGTTCTTGCTGCTCTTGTTTTCGCAAAGCAGGAGGGTCCCTGAGAGCCCCTGACAGGATGATAAAGCAGTCCAGGAGCTTGGTTACTGTCCTGCTCTGAGGACACCAGCAATGTCTTCAGTTTGCAGCGGGAAGCGTGCTGGTTTGAGGCCACCTGGCCTTAGTCAGCCGAGAGGTGGGGGAGGAATCACTCTTTTCTGATGTGAACAATGCGAGGCATGGATAAATTTAAAATGATTGGTTTAAATACCAGCATGATTTCAGCTTGAATTTTACTTTTGATAACTGCTGGCAGAGAATAAATATCTTCAAATCTTTTCAACTCCTCCTTGCCTCATGAGACAATAGCATACTCTTTCTTGTCTATCACTTTATTGACTGAATTAGTCCATTTTCTCATCCATCTCTATCAATGCCCTCTTCCTCAGAGGCCACAGACTTACACTATCGCTGAAGCTCTTCTTTTACATAGATTTGGTCAAAGAGAAGGTTACAGCCTTTTCTCGGAGCCTGAAAAACTTAAATGACTCAATTCTAAATTTAGGAAGAGACAATGGGTACTAGCAAATTAGGGTAAGCAATGGAAAATCCTTCCCCCCACCTTCTGCTGATTTGATTCAAGACTAAACCTTAGTTTCCCCATCTGTAAGACAAAGATATTTTCCCACCTTGTTATCTCTGAGGAATGTGAAGAATCTGAATGGTGAATGGTTTGATCTTAGTGGCAAGAAAAGAATAAATTGCTCACTTAATAAATTGCTAGGCCACTTGGGTACTATTTAGTAGATTACCTTTTCCAGAGCACTAAATGATAGTAAATGGCAAATGGCAGTAACTCCGGCTTTGATCTCTTGAACTGAAAGACTCTGTAGTTTCCTTAGAGAGAGGTGGAATTATTTCTTGCCTTTTATCTGTGGCCCAGTAAACCTTCAAAAAAGGAAGACATTATTACTTTTCCCTATCTTGCATGGCCATTAAATAAAAGGGATGGCGTAGCTCTACACACATATACGTACACACCAAAAGTGGCCATTAGGATCTCAAAAAGAATTCTTCAAAAGTATCATTTATCATTCCACTAATTAAAATACTTACTGAGTACTGACTATGTGCAAGGGTTTATGCTAGATGCCAGGAGGAGCCCATGACAGAGCCTCTGCCTTTTAGGAGCTCAAAATGTGGAGAAAATATTTTCTCAAGGCTCTTAATCTCATATTCCTTTCAAAAGGGCTGACACTTACTATACCAGTCTGCATCCTGATACCCACTGCTCGTGCCATAGATGGTGGCATATATGGACCCCAGCAGAGTGCCAGAGCCTAGGATGGATATATTTTAAATTGTGACTTCTCCAGTCAGGGTCTGATTATGACCAGGAACAATATAAAAGGTATCTGTTTTACTTGCTGGGATCTTCAAACAGTGTTCTCTTGTGCAGCAGAACTGTTCCCAGGAGCAAGCACAAGGCACAGGGCAAACCGTCCTGTATGTATTCCTGCAAAGCGTATTCACCATACCTCTACCAGTGACGCTATTAGTACCGTGCTGGACGCCCTTGCCATGGCCAAGTGGCAGATGGGAGTCTGGGAGGAGAGGGACAAGACTGTGGTTCTTCACCAGTGTTCCTAAAAGGACTATTTCCACAGATGCTGTGAGAAAGTCTCAAGTCATCATTGTTAAAGAGAACCAAATTTCAGGAACGAGCAAGGCAGGTGGACCAACAGGAAAGGGAACACCCTGATTTCCACTTAATTCTGGTAGGTAGTCTTATTGACTCTGAGCTGCTTCCACACGGCAGAACAGAACAAATGGAAACCCCAATATACACAAACAAATACACACGTAGTTAAAAAAAAAATCTAAAACCCAGTTTTACTACCCAGAGATAACTGCTCTTAACATTTGGCATATTTTTCCTTTGTATTTTCTAAATTGGAATCATATTGTATATTCAATTTTGCAGCCTGCTTTTATTCATTTAGGAACATACTGAACACATTTTCCCACGTAATTAAATATTCTTTGAAAACATCATTTTAAATTACTGCCCAGTTCCCCTCTTATTGGGCATTAAGGTTGTTTCCCAGTTTCCCTCTACATAAATAAGACTTCAATGAATATTCTTATTCATAATATCCTTCGCCTATTATTTCTTTAGATTCCTAGAAATGACATTACTGGTTCAAAGGGTATAATTTTTCAAGGCTTTTGATATATTTTGTCAAATTGTATTCTGGAAAGATTGTACCATTTTACACTCCGATCCATCCACAGTCCTTTTAGGGTGCTGATGTTGGGTTTGAGAGCCCTGAGCCCAGAAAAAAATCACACAATTCACTCCACCCTTGAGTTGTTTTGGTTTTTAGTATAGACAGAGCTCTTTCCCTTTGCAGAAAGAATTGGACTTTATAATGTTGTTAGAGAAGAGTTTAAATATATGGACAATTGTACATTTTGTAGTTCTCCTACCAGTTAGAAGTGATAAAAATGTAAAATGTCACACACACACACACACGCATATTTATGAGAACAAATTTATATCTAAAGATACATTTTTTGAATGTTTTTCTTAGTCTGAATGGGATAAAAGTAACTTCCATAATCCACACTCACTACTTATGTATGTATTTGCTGATATATATGAAAATTGGCATAAAGCTCATCCATATATACCAATATTATCACACCATACTAGTATTTTGTACCTGGTCTCAACTCAACATATTAAGAATGCTTTTCTAATTTTGACAAGTTCTTATTTAACTAATTTTTTATTGTTATGTTAATCACCATACATTACATCATTAGTTTTGGATGTAGTGTTCCATGATTCATTGTTGGTGCATAACACCCAGTGCTCCACACAGAACGTGCCCTCTTTAATACCCATCACCAGGCTAACCCATCCCTCCACCCCCCTCCCCTCTAGAACCCTCAGTTTGTTTTTCAGAGTCCATTGTCTCTCATGGTTGGTCTCCGAGCCCTCCGATTTCCCCCCCTTCATTCTTCCCCTCCTGCTATCTTCTTCTTTCTTTTTTTTAACATATACTGCATTATTTGTTTCAGAAGTACAGATCTATGATTCAACAGTCTTGCACAATTCACAGCACTCGCCATAGCACATACCCTCCCCAATGTCTATCACCCAGCCACCCCATCCCTCCCACCCCCCACCACTCCAGCAACCCTCAGTTTGTTTCCTGAGATTAAGAATTCCTCATATCAGTGAGGTCATACGATACATGTCTTTCTCTGATTGACTTATTTCACTCAGCAGAACACCCTCCAGTTCTATCCACGTCGTTGCAAATGGCAAGATCTCATTCCTTTTGATGGCTGCATAATATTCCATTGTGCATATATACCACATCTTCTTTATCCATTCATCTGTCGATGGACGTCTTGGCTCTTTCCACAGTTTGGCTATTGTGGACATTGCTTCTATAAACATCAGGGTGCACGTACCCCTTCGGATCCCTACATTTGTATCTTTGGGGTAAATACTCAGTAGTGCATTTGCTGGATCGTATGGTAGCTCTATTTTCAACTGTTTGAGGAACCTCCATACTGTTTTCCAGAGCGGTTGCACCAGCTTGCATTCCCACCAACAGTGTAGGAGGGTTCCCCTTTCTCCGCATCCCCGCCAACATTTGTCGTTTCCTGACTTAAGTTCTTATTTAACTAATTTTTAATGACTACACAGTATGTTGCTTGAGGTTATGCCAAAATCTAGTCAAATAACCACCAATGTTGAACATTTAGTCTAGTCTCAATTTTAGGCTATTATAAACATGCTTGTAAATAACAATTCCATAAACCTTTAATTATTTTATTAAATTCCAAGAAATGCAATTTCTAGGTCAAAGACCACTTATGATTGTAATGTGTTTGAGAACTACTGAAAGACAACCAGAAACAAAAAGAAAGTTTGTACCAAAATATCTTTCTGTGGGCAATGATAAGAGTACATGGAAAAATTTGTAATATATAATTTTAAAATTTATTTCTTGTTTTAACTTTTTATTGCTTGTCTCTATTAGTTTTCTATCACTACTCTAATAAATTACTATAAATTTAAGGGCTTTAGACAACTCACATTTTTATCTTACAGTTTTGTATATACGGTTTTACAGAAGTCTCATGTGCGTCTCACTGGGCTAAAACTCAAGGTGTCTGCAGGCTATATTCTTTTCTGTAGACTCCTGGTAGGATGCACTTCCTTGTTCTTTTCAGCTGCTGGAGGCCACCTGCATTCCTTGGCTCATGGCCCCTTTCCTCTATCCTCAAAGCTTGCAAAGGCCAGTCAAGTTCTTACATTGCATCACTCTAACCTCTTCTGTCTCCCTTTTACTTTACTTTTTACTCCTTTGTGATTACATTGGGCCCACCTGGGTGATCCAGGAGACTCTCCCTGGCTCAACATGTATAACTTAATGACATCTATGAAGTCCCTTTGCCATGTAAAGTAACAAATTCCCACTTCGGGGGATCAGGATGTGGACATTTTTGGAAACCATTACTCTGTTAACCACATTATCCTTGTTCCTCTTATTGCTCATATCCCTGTGTCTTGTATTATAATTGAACTTCAACTTCTTTTTCCTTATATCTTCTAGTGTGGATCCAAATATAGACATCTTGCTTCAGATATTAGTATTTATTAATTTAGGTATCGACACTTAATGTGGTTTTCCCTTGATCATCTGCTAAGCAGCATGGTATTTTAAGATTGATAAAGACCATTATTTTATTTGTTCCTTAACTTTCAAGCTTCTTCCCTCCAAGGGTACATTTTTCATTTCAAAGCCACAGGAACCAGTGTCACTTTCTCTCTGTACTGATAACACAGGATTAAAATTGTTGCACCAAATAGTCTTTTATTTTTCCCTCTCCTCCTAATTTATCACAAGCAGATATTCTACCAGAAGTTGGGAAAAAAGATTTCCAGCTGATGGGCAGCACCTCTACCTTGTGGAAGATTCATTGCTCTGCACATTTTGAATCTGCTGACAAGAAACTTGGAGCAGAAGTAATCAGAGCCCTTGCAAGATTGATTTTTGTCCCCTGCTGGCGTATGGCATAGAGGGTGGAAAGGCACTCATCTCTCAAACTAATCTTAACTATTTAGAAGCCATTATTGCAGGATTACAAATCATCAGAATACCCCCTTTTTTCCCAACAATGTTATTTATTAGTAAGACCTTCAAATTAGTCTTGTGTCTTGGCTTTACACTATTCTTAAAATCAACCCTGATATAAGTTTTGTCTAAAAGCATTGCAGTTAGCACCATCACTTTAATTGTATAAACGTTAAACCAAATTCCATTTCCACTTCACGTTTTAAAAATAATTCAAACCAAAATGCAAATTGATTCTTGTCTTCAGTTTGTAAGAAATGCTTAAAGTCAACTTGTCATGAAGGAGAAATTGAATCTATTACCTGTACTCTTCCAGGAAGGAAGATGTATGGAAAGGAGAATAGTGAGATTTATCTGATGTTTGGCTGATATATGGGTATATAAAATCTTAAGTAATACTGATAATGTCACACAATATTGCAACATATATTTTCAGTTGAACATTATAAGACAATAAGGCATAAATGGAAATTAAAGGGAAAAATCTGAATGGTTGTCAGGGAACACTTTTTCATTCAGAGAATCATAAACATATGGAATGGTGTGTCAGGCAAAGTTTCCAAGATGAGAATATTAGAGTAATTACAAAATGGATTTATATTCTGAGGATTGAAGTGCACACAATGAGAAAGAGCTTTGAGTCAAATGATTTTTAACCACCACTCTCCAAAAAAGCACCTCATGAAAATGCATTTCATAAGTGTTATCTAAAACTGTGAGTTATCAGAAATACAGAAGTGTTTAATGCTTTAAGAAATATCTATTTCAAAAAGAAAAGAAAAGAGAAAGAAGGCAAGAAAAAAGAAAGGAGAGATAAAACAAAGATTGGAAGGGGGAAGAACCAAGCTGGTATAAGGGAAGACTTAATGGAAAACTATTTAAATGAAATGATGTATTAATTCAATTTCACAAGTCTTGATTAAAGGCTGAAAACTTGGTCAAAGTCACCTTAAAGATTTTTTGAGACTTGGTGGGTGATATTTTTAGTACAGTTACCTTACGTGCTCCACAAGTCTTGTACCAAGAGTATTACTCTTTATATCTGAATTCAGTCTACCTTGTATCCCCATCTTCTGCCTCCTTATTTACAGCAATTATTGCTATGGTCACATCAAAACACTAAGACATTCCTAAACATAGCACATACCGCTCCTCTTGAACTTATTGATATGGAGCCACTAAGCAGAGATTCAGTATTTAATATTGCAGCTAGGGGCTCTAATAGTTTGGTTGGTTGAATGAAACAGAGGTGGCTCAGAATGAGAGACCTGAAAATGTCCACCTGCCTGGGTTTACTGCAGAGGAAAGAATTAAAAAAACTTAGGGAGATTGGAAGCTTAGAGAGGATTTGTCATTTAAGACCAACTTACCCACCCTGGGAAGAACAGAAGACACCTTTTACCACTACGGGTAGAAATTAATTTGTGAGGGGAATACCAGGATCCTTAAAGAGCTCTGTGGTCATCCTTGTCCAGAGACCATACCGTACAGTGGGAACTGTGGTCGCTGAACTGGGAAGCCTCGGTGCAAGGAGAGTAACAGCAGCTGCTGTTGGAACTGTGTCACTGCTTGAGGAAGTTCACATGCCTTCTTTCTCTGGATATAGTTTTGTCTTCCCAGCATGCAATACTTCTGCCATCTGTGGATTCACTAAATACCTTAACCACCATCACAGTACTCCACACAGCATTACTTCTGATCAAGAAATTCATTTCATAGCAAAAGAAGTACATGAATGGGCCTATGCTCATGGAATTCACTTGTCTTTCCATGTTGCTCCACAACACTGAAGCACCTGGTAGGCAGCTGCTGAGCTGGCAATCAATTGTTTTACCCCCAATACCTTCAGGAAAGACCACCAGAAGCTGTTTGCTTTCAGCTGACAAGGCCAGCAATACACCTTCACTGTCTTACCTCAAGCATATAAACTCTCCAGCCGTATTTTACAATTTAGTCCATAGGCATTTTGATCACCTGTTCCTTCTGTGAGACATCACACTGGTCTATTCTATCGATGACATGCTGATTGGACCTAGTGAGTGAGAAGTAGCAACTACTCTAGACTTGTAAGACACTTGTGTGTCAGAGGATGAGAAATCACTCCAACAAGAATTCAGGGGCCTTCTGGGTTCCAGAGTCTACCATGATGTGTACTTTAAATATCTTATGATTTTATTTGTCAAACATGTCTCAATAAAGCTGAAAACAACAACAAACCTCAGAGGCTCTCTACCTGAATTTCTAGAGTGACATTTCTTGAAGTCCAGTGGTGTGGGGTATGCTGAGTTATCCCTTCTAAGGTGAAGGATAAGTTGTTGCATTTGGATCCTACTACAACCAAAGAAGAGACACAATGCCTAGTGGGCCTGTTTGGAGATAACATATTACTCATTAGAGTGGTGTTACTCTGGACCATTTACTGAGTGATATGAAAAACTGCTTGTTTTGAGTAGAGCCAAGAGAAAGAGAAGGCTCTGCAACAGGTCTAGGCTGTTGTGTAAACCGTTCTTCCACTTGTGTCTTATGGTCCAGCAGATCCAATGGTGCTTGAGGTGTTAGTGGCAGATAGGGATAGGTGAGTCTGTCAGTGCGGGCTCTTAGGATTTTGAGGCAAAGTTCTGAAATCTTCTGCAGATCATTACTCTCCTTTTGAGAAACAAAATGCTTAACCATGGCTACCAAGTTACCACACAACATAAGCTGCCCATCATGACTTACCTGATGCATCAAGCCATAAACTTGGGCAGCACTCCATCATCAGATGGAAGTGGTAGATAGAACACGGCCTGAGCAGGTCCTAAAGATACAAGTCACTTACATGATGTGGCCTAAATGTCTATGGTTCCCACCTCTGCCACACTACCTTCTTTCTCCTAGTATGCACCTATGGCCTCATGAAGAGTTCCCTATGTCAGTTGACAGAGGTAGAGAAGACTCAGGCCTAGTTTTTGGATGGTTCTGCATGATGTGCAGGCAGCACGTGAAGGTTAAGAGCCACATCACTACAGCCACTTTCTGGGACATCCCCTATCAACAGTGGACACATGAACAAAGTGGTCATGGTGGCACAGATGGAAATTAGACATGGACTCAGCAACATTGACTTGCACTCCCTTAGGCTGACCTGGCTATAGCTACTGCTGATTGCCCAATCTGTCAGCAGCACCAGACCAACATGGAGCCCCCAATATGGCACCATTCCCCAGGGTGATCAGCCAGCTACCTGTGACAGATTGATTACATTGGACTGCTTCCATCATGGAAGAGGAAGAATTTTGTTCTTACTGGAACAGACATTCTGGATATAGTTTTGTCTTCCCAGCATGCAATACTTCTGCCATCTGTGGATTCACTAAATACCTTAACCACCATCACAGTACTCCACACAGCATTACTTCTGATCAAGAAATTCATTTCATAGCAAAAGAAGTACATGAATGGGCCTATGCTCATGGAATTCACTTGTCTTTCCATGTTGCTCCACAACACTGAAGCAGCTGATTTGATAGAGTGGTGGAATTGCCTTTTGAAGACTGCCAGCTGCAGTTCCTGGCAGTATCTTGCAGGGCAGAGACAAGGTCCTCTAAAAGGCTGTATATGTTCTGAATTGGCATCAAATATATGGTGCTATTTCTCCAATAGCCAGGATTCATGGGTCTAGGATTCAAGGGACAGTGGCAGCACTCACTATTACCCCTGGTGATCCACTGGAAGAATTTTTGCTTCCTATACCTGCAGCCTTATACTTTGTTGGTTTAGAGGAAGGAAGAAATGTTTCCACTAGAAGACAACAATGAGTCCATTGAACTGAAGTTAAGACTGTCATCTGACTATTATGGACCCCTCATGCCTCTGGATCTACAGGCAAAGGAGGGAGAAATAGTGTTCACTGGGGTGATTGATCCTGATTACCAATGGGAAATTGGACTGGAACTCCACAATGGAGGTAAGGAATAATATGTTTAGCATATAGGTGATCCTTAGGGTATTTCTTTGTATTACCATGCCCCGTGATGGAAAGTCAATAGAAAACTATAACAACCCAGTTCAGGCAAGAGAACTAAAGAGACCCTTCAGGAATAAAGACTTGACTCACCTCAACAGGTAAAAAAAAATGGCCATTTGAGGTTCTTGCTTAGGGCAAAGGTAATATGGGATGGGTAGTGGAAGATAGTTACAAACACCCGCTATAACCATATGACTAATTACAGAAATGAGGACTGTAATTGTCATGAGTATTTCCTCCTTACTTTGTTATGAATGTTTGTCTTGTGTGTGTGTGTATAATATCTTTGTTTTCTTCTCTTTCTTATCCCTTTATCATGTAACATAAGATGTATTTTCTTTATATCATAGAATTAAAGGAATGTTAACTTTACATTATGGTATTTAAGTTATAAGACACCAAGGAGAAGAGTAAACATCAATTCAAAACTTTGTATCCTCCTTCGGGGAAAAGGTTAGTGTATTTTCAGTTGTATACAGAACAGTTGTACCATTTTAGACAGAATTATAACCTTGTTATTCTCTTTATCAAGAGATTAAGTATGGTTTAAGAAGATCTGTAGGGTGCCAAATTGATAAAGGGTGGGCTTGTGGTGGTTAATTTTATGTGTCAACTGGGAGGGTATTTTTGGATGAGATTAACATTTAAATTGGTTTTCTCCATAATGTGGGTGAGGCTCATCCAACCAGTTGAAGTTCTGAGTAGAACAAAAAGACTGACCTCCCTGAGCAAGAGGCAGTATTCCAGCAGACCACCTTCAGACATCATCTACACCACTGAGAGGTGAATGGGTTACCTTACATAGCAAAATAGATTTTCATATGCGATTAGGAAACTTGGGAAGATGATCTTGAATTATCTAGTGAATCTAATGCAATCAAAAGGATCTTACAAAAAGGAAGAAAGTTAAGTCTGTCTCCAGCCTGTTGGCCTTCAGACGGGACCATAACATCAGCTTTCCTGGGTTTCTAGCCTGCCCGCCCAGACTGCAGATTGTGGACTTGCCAGCCTCTATCATCACATGAATCAATCCCTTATAGTAAAATTCTTTCTATGCATATACACATCCACTGGCTTTGTTTCTCTGGAGAATCCTGACTAACACATACTCTAATATTTTACTTCATTTTGGTTTGGGTACTTATAATAAAAATAATTATCTTCTGACACAATGGTTTCATTTTATACTCATATTTTTAAAAATGAGATGAAAATGCTTAAAGAATTCTTGTAGAATTAAAACATTATCTCTAAGAAATTATGTTACCTTGATTGATCAAATGAAGATATTTACATAATCTCTAGGATGAAGAATTTCTATTAGAAGTTTTTTTTTTTAAATGTTGAATGGAAATATGTAAAGATAAAATGCAAGGCTATTTAGGAGACTTATGTGATAGAAATGGTTTCCTGACAAACAAAAAGCAGAATCAGACCCATAAATACAGAGAACAAGCTGATGGTTGCCAGAAGGAATGGTGAAAATGGGTAAAGGAGAGTGGGGGATACAGGCTTCCAGTTATGGAAAGAATAGGTCATGGGAATAAAAGGCACAGCAAAAGTTGTATAGTCAAAAATACTGTAGTAGTGTTATATGGCGACAGATGGTGGCTACGCGTGTGGTGAATATAGCATGATGTATAAACTTGTTGAATCCCTATGTTGTATACCTGAAACTAAGGTAACATTGTATGTCAACTATACTCATATTAAAAAAATGATAACTAATTAGTTAAAAAATAGTTTTATGAACCAGGAGAACAGTTACTTACCTCTTAAGGGTGAATATTCTATAACTCTCTGTTTTTGGTACTGTGTTAATCATACTTCACAAAAGCAGTGGGGTCTTAGAGTTCTTCCTTAACAAAATAACTATCTGTAAGTTTAGCAATTCTACCAACAAAATTGTAAGCTTTGGAGAAGTAGAGAACTTGGCATATTTTTTCTGCCCTCGTAGCAACTAAAATAGTGGAACAATATGGCAAATAAAAAAGCATAGCATTGACCATGTAGTGTGATACTTAAATATGGCGAATGCCCAATAAATACTCTACTTGTGGCTTTACTATTGACCACTATGTCTTGCCTTCCCAGATCAGCCGGTCACCTGGATAAACTGAACTGAATCAATGAAAGTAAGATTAAAAATAAAATGCACAGTACAGAAAATGAGCCTATAGAAAGGAATCATTGCTAGAGAAAGTAGAGGTCAATAACATAAATATAAATTGTATTCATTTTCTATAGTTGCTGTAACAAGTTACCACATACTTAGTGGTGTAAAACATCAGTGATCTTATTCTATAGGTCAGAATTCTGAAAATGGGTCTTAGAGAGTTAAAATCAAAGTGTTGGCAGGGCTGTGTTCCCTCTGGAGCCTCTAGGGGAACATCCCTCCTTTGTCTTTCCCAGCTTCTGTCGCCTGCCTGCATTCCTTGGCTAGCAGCTCCTTTCCAGCAATGGCATTCCTCTTACCTCCGCTTCCATTATCACATCTACGTCTCTGACTGATTTTCCTGTGTCCCTCTTATAAGGACCCCTTTGAGTACCTTAGAGTCACTGAGATCATTCGGGATAATCTTCCCACTTAAGATCCTTAACTTACTCATATGTGAAAAGTCTCTTTTGCCATGGAAGGTAACATAGCACATTTTTAGAGATTAGAACATTGACCTCGCCAGCCACATAAGTCAGTATTTACTGAAAGAGTTTGGCATTTTTTTCTTAATAATAGGAAATATGTATGTCTTTTCATTTTGCCAAATAAACTTAAAATCTAAGAAATCTGGATTAAGTATGCTGAAGGATTCCATAGTGAAATGTATTTTGATGTTTCAACAGCAGATGTATCACCCAGGGACACTCCTCTTAGGAAACAGCAGGAACCTCCTGCCTACTCTCTCTTCTGGCTTGAAATTCATCTCTTTGCCAGCTGTCAACTTTAAACTGTAGTGAGCCTCTCAGTTTATGGTCCTTTCAAGCTAAAATCTGTTACACTAGTAGAGAAATCGTAATACTTACATAAATCAAAAATTACAACGTACGGGATACCATAAATTCATAGCTTGCCCAGAGTGTTATTAGCTAAAACATTTGTGTTTAGCATATTTAGCCTATCAAACAAGACAATTGAACTCATTTACATACCTACCTAGGTATATCTTCACTTTTCTAATTTGTTTTTTATAAAGATACAATTTTTGATTTGGGAATTTTTTACATCAGGAGAATTCTGTGTTCAAACAATCCAAATTACATTGTAAATATTCTGGAAGATTCTTTAGGTTTTCAACATGGAAACATTTTTGAGTAAGGCTGGAAAGCCCTAACTAGAGCCTTCCCCCCCTCATTACAGATGTAAATAAAAGTTCTAATTAGAAACTGGAAGTAGACTCAGTGGTGTTGGTTCTAGATGGACCTAGGTTCTAGATTTAGAAATTTTATTTTCTCTCTTAATTTTAGTGACCATTTCTATATTACTTTTAAGTAACCTCTACACCCAACGTCGGGCTCGAACTTTCAACCCCAAGATCAAGAGTCATGTGCTTTACTGACTGAGCCAGCCAGGCACCTCTATGTTAGTTTTAAAAGTTAATCATACCAATGTTTTCTCTCTACACCATCTAAGGTTTGCATGAGAATAGTCATTCATTTATTTATCAAGTAATTTTTAAGGACCTGTCAACTTGGGCCTGTGTGAAAAACTGGAGATTCATGGTGATTGAGAGAGACATGATATCTGTTCCTGAAAAACCTGTAGTCTAGTGGGGGAGCAGTTATCAACATTTATACAAAGAATGCATCAATATGAATACAATTAAGTGCTGCTGAGGGAAAGTACAGATAGAACATATGGCAGTAGATTTAACCTAAGTCAGGGGAGTGAGAGAAGAACACCTCAAGGAAGTACTTTTAGGCTGAAGTGGGACAAGCAAATTCTATTTGAGGATACTCTCTTCAATTTCTACAGGCTATATGATTAAACTTGGATCTTCTTTCCATTTTATTTTTTTGGAGAAATATAATTTTCTATGGCTTTAATGAAACAAAGACCTGCTGCCACTCCCTGACTTCAATTAAGTTCTGCAGTAACAATGAACCGTGGATCACTGCATCAAAAACTGGTGATGTATTGTATGGTGACTAACATAGCATAATAAAATAAAATAAAATAAAAAAGAAAGAAAGTTCTGTAGTGTTCATTGTTTCTCCAAGGCCTTTGTTCATCCTGGCCTTGGAAGTGCAGCTAAAGCTTGATGAGATATTTGTATTTAGACAATTTATTATAATTTGACAATTTACCTTCATTATCTTCATTTATTCTTCTTGAATAAATTCGAGCTCAGTTTCATATGCTTGATTTTCAAGGAAGGTTTAATTGTAGCTCTAATTTTAGCCAAATAACAGATTTTGTGACAGTGCATCCTGACCTGGGTGCTAACTACACTCTTCCATTGGAAGATCCATTTCCAGGAGGCAGGGAGGAGAACCAACCCAACCTATTTTCATGCTTAAATGTGGCTCTACTCCCTTCACTGAGATTATCTCATTCAAGTTACTAATCAGAACTTTATAACCCTACTCACAGTGTTATGCATGAATCTCTCAAGACTTATTTCAAGTGACTATATGCATCTCCTCATAATCTAAATTGGTGAGCATTTCACTAGAAACTGCTGTGGTATGTGCTGCCATTGTACAGAGATTTAAATTGGATAGACCTCATGATCAATTTTGGTATGTTTCATGTAAATCACCAGAAAAAGTGACTTTTGCTGTACTTGGGTATATTTGTGACATGATAGAAGAGAAAGCTTCATCCTTCATTGTGAAAGGGCATCCACTTATCTTAATATTGGGAGACATTGTTATTGCCTTGACACACTCTAGAGCACTCTCTGGCTCAATTTCCCAATCATCTGGAGAGGCACTATGCTTACCACTTCAGAGCCTGGCTGCAAAGTTAGATAGCCTGGATCTGAATCCTGGCCCTGCCTATATCAGCAGTAACATTGGCAAAACTGCTCAACCACTCTAAGGCTCTGTTTTCTCATGTGAGAAAAGGATGACCTACCTATGGGTTTGATGTGGGTAATGCACTGCATAGTGTCTGGTACATCGTCAAAGACTCAAAGCTGACCATTGTTATTAGTACTGAACTTTATACCATATGCTAAATAGTGTTGTAGATATGAGTCTGCACAATTAGGGAGATGATGGTGCTGGCGAAGTGATACATAGTACCAAGCAAATAACACCCATTGTATGGGGCAGGGGAGAGGGCTGGAAGTGACAAAATCTACCTAGGATGAGAAGGTGAGCAGAAGGGGTAGATTTAGCAATGCTTTTCACATCAAGTGAGTTTTGAGAAAATTCTCCAGAACAAAAAGAGTGAAAAGTACTTTTCCTGTGGAACAGATGGGGAAGAGCTTTGGAGATAGGGGGATTATCAAAAAAATGTAGAAATCACTGTTAACCAGGGAATGGTAAGGAGCATAATGGACTTTTGCATTAAGGACAGAATTTTGAAGATGCTGCAAAGGTAAGTTGGGGACAAGGTATATATATGGTGACAACTTTGTTCAGCACTCAAATCCAACCACATGAAATATTGCTGTGAAGGAATCTGAGCTAGTTCAGGCAGTTCAGTGACAGCATATATCACAAGGGGTAAGTCTATATATTACCATTTGTCAGAGCCATCAAGCTATCAAAATATTCTCATTCTTAGCTATGGTAGTTTACATACATTATTCAGTGTACCACGGTGCAATTTTTACATGTTTTCTGAGGGTCTTAGACCATGCATATTCTCCCAAATGTGCAACCTTCAAACTGAAAGTAATCTCAATATATGCTGCCAAAATCATGTGAAATACTATCCCATTTGCCAGCCATAACAAAATTGTGAAGAAGGTCAAACTTGTCTTTCATCTTCTCATTCCTTATCAATTCATCTCAGTTTACATACATATCTTTAAAATATCTTAATCTTATCATTTCTCACCACTTCCATAGCTATCACTTGAATCAAAATCACCAGGAGAATGAGACTATATTTTGAACTTAATGAAAATGAATCACAGCATATGAAAATTTGTGGGATATAGTTAAGTCAGTGTTTATAGGAAAAATTAAAGCAGTAAATGCTTATCCTAAAAAAGAAGGACTGTATCATACTGGCATAAAACAGACACATAAATCAATGAAACAGAATAAAGTCCAGAAATAAATCCATACATATATGGTCAATTAATTTGCTACAAAGGAGGCAAGAATAGACAATGGAGAAAGGACAATCTCTTCAATAAATGGTGCCAGGAAAACTGGACAGCTCCATGCAAAAGAGTAAAACTGGACCACTTTCTTACAACATACACAAAAATGAACTCAAAATGGTTTAAAGACTTGAATGTCAGACCTGAAACCATAAAACTCTTAGAAGGAAACAGGTGGTAAGTTCCTCAACATTGGTCTTAGCAATTTTTAAAAATTTATTTTATTAATGATTATTATTTTTGATCTGACTCCAAAGATAAGGGAAACAAAAGCAAAAATAAACACATGATACTATATCAAACTAAGAAGCTGGCACAGTGGAGAAAACCACAAAAACCAAAAAGGCAACTACTGAATGGGAGAAGATATTTGCAAATCATACATCTGATAAGAGGTTAATATATAAAATACATAGAGAACTCATATAGCTCAACAACAACAACAACAACAACAAACCCCAAACAATCTGATTGAAAAATGGACAGAGAATCTGAATGGACATTTTTGTAGGACATATACAGATGGCTAACAGGCACATGAAAAGATGTTCAGCATCAGTAATCATCAGGAAAATGCAAATCAAAACCACAGTGAGATATCACCTCACACTTGTTATAATGGCTACTATAAAAAAGACAATAAATAACAAGTGTTGGTGAGGATGTGGAGAAAAGGGAACCCTCATGCATTGTTGGTGGGAATGTAAATTGGTGCAGCCACTGTGGAAAAGAGTATGGAGGTTTCTCAAAAATTAAAAGTAGAACTATCATATCATCCAACAATTCCACTCCTGGGTATTTATTCAAAGAAAATGAAAACACTAATTCAAAAGGTATATGCACCCCTATGTTCACTGCAGCATTATTTACAATAGCTAAGATATGGAAACAATCTAAATGTCCATCCAGAGATGAATGGATAAGGAAGATGTGGTGTGTGTGTGTGTGTGTGTGTGTGTGTGTGTGTATAATGGAAAACTACTCAGACATAAAAAAGAAGGAATCTTGCCATTTATGACAACATTGATAGACCTTGGAGATATTTTGCTAAGTGAAAGAAGTCAAAGAAAGACAAGTACTACATGATTTCACTTATAAGTGGAATCTAAAAAATAAAACAAGCAAACAAACAAAACAAAACTCAGAATCATAGATAAAGAGAACAGAGAGGTGATTCCAGACGAGAATATAGTGTATGTGTGTGTGTGTTTGTGTTTGTAACGGATGAGGTGATCAAGAGATACAAACTTCCAGCTATAAAATAAATAAGTTATGAGAATATAATATGCAGCATGGGGAATAATATTGTACAGTAAAAAATACAGTAAATAATATTGTATTAACTATGTATGGTGAGAGATGGTAACTAGACTCGTGGTAATTTGCAATGTGTACAAATGTTCAATCACTATGTTATAAAAATGAAATTAATAGAATAGTGTATGTGAATTACAATTCAGTAAAGAAGGAAGGTCTTAAGTCAATGAGCTAAAATACTATAAAAAACTAGAAAAAGAGCACTGAATTAAATACAAAGTAAGCAGGAAGAAGGAAATAATATAAAAGCTAAAATCAATTAAAACAGAAAACAAAAATAACAGAGATCATTGAAACAAAACATGTCTCTTTGAAAAGATCAATAGAATTGATAAATCTCTAGTGGATTGATCAGGTTTAAAGAAAAAAGACACAACTTGTCAAGATCAGGAATGAGAAAAGGGGTATCATCATGGACCCTTCAAGCATAAGTATGAGTATATCATGAATAACTTTATGTCAATAAATTGAACAATTTATGTGAAATGAGCAAATCCTTAAAAAATTGGTTTGTAATGAGAGACTATGGGAAACAAACTGAGGGTTTCAGGGGGGAGGGGGATGGGGGAATGTGTTAGCCTGGTGATAGGTATTAAGGAGGGCACATATTGCATGGAGCACTGGGTGTTATATGCAAACAACAAATCATGGAACACTACATCAAAAACTAATGATGTACTGTATGGTGACTAACATAACATAATAAAAAAAAAATTGGTTTGTAGTTAAAATCTCCCCACAAAGAAAACTCTAGACTCAAGTAACTTCATTAGCAGATTCTAACATTTAAAGATGAAAGTGTACAAAATCTCCTCCAAAAAACAAAAAAAAAAGGAAAAACCACTTTTCAACTCTATGGGTCTAGCATTACCCTGACAAAGATGTTGTAAGAAAAGAAAACCAGGGATCAGAATTCAGCATGAACATAGATGAAAAAAGAGTTAATAAAATGTTAGCAAATTAAATCCAGAAATATATAAAAAGAATGATTAATAATGCCCAAGTGGGGTTTATCCTAGGAATGCAGAGTTGGCTTAATGTTCAAAAATGAATCGATGTAATTCACCATATTAACAGATGAAAAAAAGGAACCCATATGATCATCTCCACAGATGGAGAAGAAGCATTTAACAAGATCTGAAATCCATTTTTGATAAAGACTCTGAAGCCTATTAGCAAGTGGAGGGAATATTCTCAATCTGGTTAAAGGCATCTATGAAAAAAAAAATCTATAGCTACCTTTATACTTAATGGTAAAATACTAAATTCCTTACTCCTAAAATAGGGAACAAAGCAAAGATGTCTTTTCTCAACAATTTTGTTCATTTTACTAGAATTCCTAGCCAGTGCTATAAGGAAGTGAAAAGAAATAAAGTGCTTACAGATTGGAAAGGCAAAGAAAAAATGGCCTTTATTTACAGATATGATCATATATATAGAAATTATAAAGAATCTACAGAACTCTGAAGTTAACAGGGTCACATGATACAAGGTTAATGCACAAAAATCAATTTTTTGTCTATATATTAGCAACAAACAATTGAAAGTCAAAAGTAAAGGAACCACACTATTCAAAATACTATCTTAATATTGCAAATACAAAGTATATGCAAGCCACATGCACTGAAAACTACACAATAAGAAGACAAAAACAAATGAAGAGAAATACCATAATTATAAACTAGAAGATGCAACATTATTAAGATGTCAGTTCCCCTCAACTTGATCAACAAATTTAGCTTGATTCCAATCAAATCCTAGCAGACTTTTTGTAGATGTTAAAAGTTGATTCTAAAATTTTCCTATATAATGAAAGAACCTAGATTAGCTAAAAGCAATTCTGAAAAAGTAGAGCAAAGTACAAGATTTATACTATCTGATTTCAAGACCTAGTATCAAGGCCCAGCATTCCAGACAGGTGGACTGGCATAAAGATAGAAATACAGATCACTGGAACAGAATAGAAGTCCATAAATTGATTTTTCAAGCTGGGTGCCAAGACAATTTAAAGGGAAAATTATTATCTTAACAACAGATGGTATTGGAAAAACTGGGTATCCATGTACCAAGGGAGAAAGAGAGAGAGACAAAGAGTATCTCAACCATTACCTCAAACTATATTCAAAATTGAACCTGAAGTGGATCATAAATTTAACCGGAAGAGCTAAATCTGTAAAACTATAAGTGTAAGAATGTGGAACAATTGGAATTCTCATAAACTGGTGGTGGGAATACAAAATAGCACAGCCATTTTCAAAAACAGTTTAACAGTTTCTCATAAAGTTAAAAATATTCTTACCATATGACCCAGCAATTCCATTCTTAGGTGATAACCCAAAAGAAATGATATCTATTTGTATATAAATACTTGTGTTTGAATGTTCATACCAACTTTATTTATAATAGCCCCAAACTGGAAACAACCCAAATGTCCACCAAGTAGTACATGCACAAACAATTCTTGGTATATTCATAAAATGGAATGCCATCCACCATGAAAAGTAATAAACTACTGATACACATAATAAAATGGATGACTCTCAAAAGTATTATGCTAAAAACACAAAACAAAACAAAACAAAAAAATATAACCCAAAGAGAGCAGATCAGTGTTTGCCAGGGACTTCAGGGATGGGTAGCTAAGAGGCACAGGAAAGCTTTTTGGCATGATGGTAAAGTTCTACATCGTGATTGTGGTAGTGATCATACGAATATATATATTTGTCAAAACTCATTGAATTAAAACTGATACTTAAAATTGACACTGTTTATGGCATGCAAATTATACTTGATAAAGCTGACAAAAATAGTAAGAAAGAAAGAAAGCCAAAATAAAAAGTCAACATAAGGACATATTCAAGAAACGTACTCAGACTTGAATAAAGAAACTAAATTAGCTTAGGGAGAGTAACCTGGGATTCAAAGGCTGTATCTCTAGGTTACCATTAGCATGTTTGAACATAGCCATTATTGCTTTTCTTTCCTCATTATCTTATTTATTAACCTAGCACCTAGGATACAATACTACTTCAACAACATTTATTCGGTAAATGTTAGGTGATAGGAAAGGAAAGAACCACAGAACTATTAGAGAGAGTACCTTTACTCTTGAATGAAAATTCAAAAATGAAAGATTGTTGACATTTTGTTCTGTTCACTTTTAACTTTCATTCACCTGGCAGTTTTGCTTTTTGTGTAAGCAAATAAACAAATCAAAATGATTCGTTCCTGCTACCAGTTTAGTTTATATGAGCAAACATTTAAATTAGTCAGTGTGGGCCAGCAAGAGAAATGGGTGGGCTTCATCCTGATTCTGTCACAAGTTTTGTTAAATGCTCAATCTTATCCAGCTTTCCCAGAGCCATAACTTAAGCATAGCTGACTCTATTGTTTTTGACAGCATAAAATGTGTATAAAGTGAGAGTTCATGCAGAAATATGGACTCTGGAACCTGTTTTGTTATTGAGGATTTTTTACTATTAACTTTTTGGAAAATATATATTCTTTTTTTTATGTACTACAAATCAAATGAAGCATCAGAAAGGGTGTCTTAAAAGATTTTAAAAACTTTTTTAGCTACTAAATTCATAAAGTTGCATTCTTATTATTTTTCATATTCTGGAAAGTTTCTTTTCTAGACTAAGGCTTGCGTTTTCAGAATGTCATATTATAATTTTACGATTATTTTTATCAATTGAAGTTAAAGAACAGAAGAAGGTTAAAGTGTTTACTCATTAGGATATAGTGAGTTTTTACACAGAAAAGTATTTATTATACAAAGTTAGAATAAATTTCATATGCTACAACAGTAGGCATCTGTAGTAGACATTTGCTATTCCTGTCTGCCCAGTAGCGATTCCCTCTTTTTCTGGTAGTAGCACCCTCATTCCCTTTGGGCAACTACATCTTCTCCTTGTGTGCATTCTTAATGTCAGTGAAGGTTTCCTACCCTCTACTAGCCAAGATGCACATGATCGGAAGTAGGCTAGTTTGATTTTTTTTTTCTGGGAATTTTGAGTTTTGAGGAAGGATGAAATGTGGGGCTGAGTTACTTCTAAAGTGGACTTTTCTTCCAAAAAAGACTATCAGTTCCAGGAATCCTAGAGCCATTCTGATTTCCATTCTTCCAGAAGAATATGTCTTCTGTATTTCCTATAGAGCTATAAACTCTTCCATATATCTTTATATTACATTCCTCCTTGCTTACATTACCAGTGTTAATTCAATCAGTTAATTCACCAGGTTGTTGCTTGCAACTGAAGAACCTGGGCATTAAAATCCCATGATTATTTTGAGTGACTTATTGTCTAAATGAAAGGTGATCTAATATACTGTCTGTCAGACCCATGACCTCTACAACTCCAAGGACCTCTGTCTCCACTCCACCTCAGCAAACTACTTCCTGGAATGCCTGGGTCTTAGCATTACCAGTGTTTCCTTTTACTCCAGAATTATTAGTTCAAGTACGCTGTTTTCTCTGATCACATTTTTCTCTGCTTCCAGTTTACTTGTTCAACTATGTCCACAGTCTCCTCTTTTAGGATGTGGACTTTCCCATATTTCCCCATTTTAAGAATGACACCCCACTCAGCCCTGAGACATGCGTACTATCATCAACTCCAGATGAATTCTAGTTCTAGAATCTCTAGTCTTCTGCTGGAGTCAACAGAGGGTTGCAAGAGAATCTGGGGAACTTAGCTAGTCTCTACAATCTTCCATTTAGATTTTATGATTTAAGCCTCACCATGCACTACCTTCAGAGGTACTCAGAGCCTCAAATTCCCCAGCCTTCCAAAGGTCTAGAGTGGGAATTGACTTCTCTTTGGTTCCCCTCCTTTCCCCATCCCTGACTTGTAAATTTAGGCTTCCAAGCCAGCTAGGGCAGTTACCACTATCTAGTCTTCAATATTTTACCATCTCTACTATCATAATTTCTCCCTTTTTCATTTTTAAATTCACATTTTGAAAACATTTTATTGCAATTTTAATGGAATTTCAAGAGAGAGGGGAGATAAGCAAGTATATAACTTGCCATGTTTAACAAACCTGTTATCCCTTTATAGACTTTCCCAGCTAGAAAGCATCTTAGTGCTATCTAGTTAGCACCTATAGTTGCCTTGTTTTGTCCTTCCATCTATAAAATGAATATAATATCTGCCTTGGTTACCACACAGGATTATTTGAATATTAAAAAGGTGAAGTATTTGAAGTATTGTGCAACAATAAAATAATTTACTATTAAATTTATGCAAATAAAGCCTTATGCAAATATGAAATACTATTTTTAGTTATTTAACATTTCATCCCTAATTTGTTATTAAGCATCTAATAATAACATATATAACAGTTTACAGGTATTCAGCTCCCACCATCTGCTAGATACTGTGCTAGAAGCCAGGAGTTTGAAAATAAAGAATAAAAAATGAATATATTTACAAAGGCAAGGGAAACAAAAAGCAAAAATGAACTATTGGGACTTCATCAAGATAAAAAATTTTTGCACAGTAAAGGAAACAATCAACAAAACTAAAAGGCAACCTACAGAATGGGAGAAGATATTCTTTCTCCACCTTTTTGTTCTATTTGAGCCCTCAATAGATTGGATGATGCCCACTCACATTGGATATCTTTAGTCTACTGATTCAGATGCTAATCTCTTCCAGGAATAGCCTCACAGACACTCCCAAAAATAATGCTTTACCAGCTATCTGGACATCCCTCAACCCAGTCAAGTTTATATAGAAAATGAACGATCCCAGCTACATTCATTGTAGAGTATGTGAGAAAGGTGGCAGGGAGTGAAGATCCAAAGAATGAGTGCAATAGCCCACATTGTGAAAGGCCTATATGATGTCTGCAACAGCTAAGAGGCAATCTTGTTTTATAAAATACTCTAAGAATTTAGATTTGTTTTACATTTTATGACTCATTAGAAATTTGTTTCTTACATGTAACATGAGAATGATCTGAAGTTGTTCTAAGTTCAACATTTATTCTATCTTTAGTGGATGGTTGGTCTTTGGCTTCCATTTAGCACAAAGAGCAAGAAAAGACACCTTTACAATACCAAAATACAGCTTATACATTATTACAGAGAAGAAAAAAAGTAAATGTTCCCTTTGTTTTCTACTGAAGGCTTCAATACTTTATCTGTTACCCTCAATGTGAATTATGATTGCATTATCTTCTGAAGCCTCCTAATGTTCCACATTCCCTTTGCTGGAGGGAATCTAGAGATTGACAAAGACCCAACCAAGGATCTGATGGTTAGAACATGATTAGAATGACAAATATTATTTTATTCTTTTTTATTCTTTTCTAATTTTTATTTTTATATATTTTATATATACTTTATAGATATATATTATTTTTTGTTTCATATAGATATATATAATTTTTTTAAAGATTTTATTTATTTGACAGGAGAGAGAGAGTACAAGCAGGGGTAGCAGCAGGCAGAGGTAGAGGGAGAAGCAGGCTCCCCACTCAGTAGGGAGCCTGATGCAGGACTTGATCCCAGGACCCTGGGATCATGACCTGAGCTGAAGGCAGACGCTTAACCATCTGAGCCACCCAGGTGCCCCTCATTGTTTTTTTATTTTATATATATACACACACACACATATATATATAATGTGATTATATATATATGATTTGGTGTCCTTCTTCATCTCTTATTATACTCTGTTTATATACATACATAAACATACATATTTATGTATGTATATACATACACATACATACATACATACACATACATACATATACATACATGTATGTATATTTTTTCCTTTCTTTCTTATTCTGGAATCTAGTTTCTTTTAACAAGTAGACCAAAACACAATCAGGATTTGGTTCTTGTTGTTGTTTTGTGTTGTTGCTGTTAATGTTGTTATTATTTTTTCTTTTTCTTTCTTCTTTTCTGGACAAAATGACGAGATGGAGAAATTCCCCCAAAAGAAAGAATAGAAGCTAGTCCTCACAGCCAGGGATTTAATCAATACAGATAAAGATGTCTGAACTAGAATTTAAAACAACTATTATGAGGATACTAGCTGGGCTTGAACAAAGCATAGATGATACTAGAGAATCCCTTACTGTAGAGATAAAAGAACTAAAATCTAGTCAGACCAAAATTAAAAATGCTGTAACTGAGGTGTAGTCCCAAGTAGAGGTCATAAAAACAAGGATGAATGAATCAGAAGAGCAAATCACTGAAACAGAAGATAAAATTATGGAAAATAATGAAGCTGAAAAGAAGAAGGAAAGAAAACTATTAGATCATGAAGGTAGACTTAGGGAACTCAGCAATTACATAAAGTGAAATAATATCCATATTATAGGAGTCCCAGAAGAAGAATGCGAAAAAGGGGCAGAAGGTTTATTTGAACAAATTGTAGTTGAGAACTTGCCTAATCTGGGGAAGGAAATAGGCATTCAAGTTCAAGAGGCACAGAGAACTCCCCTCAAAATAAACAAAAATAGGTCAACACCATGGCATATTATAGTGAAACTTGCAAATTACAAAGATAAAGGGAAAATCCTGAAAGCAGCTTGGAACAAGAGGTCCTTAACCTACAAGTGTAAACATATAAGGCTGACAGCAGATCTGTCCACAGAGACCTGGCAGGCCACAAAGGACTGGCATGATATACTCAATGTGCTAAATGGGAAAAATATGCAGCCAAGAATACTTTATCCAGCAAAGCAGTCATTCAGAATAGGAGAGATAAAGAGTTTCCAAGACAAACAAAAACTAAAGGAATTTGTGAACACTAAACCAGCCCTTCAAGAAATATTAAAGGGTACTCGGAGTGGAAAGAGAGTCCAAAAGTAACAAAGACTAGAAAGGAACAGAGACAATCTACAGGAACAATGACTTTACAGGTAATATGATAGCACTAAATTCATATCTTTCAATAATTACTCTGAATGTAAATGGACTAAATGCTCCAATCAAAAGACTTAGGGTGTCAGAATGGATAAAAAAACAAGACCAATTGATATGCTGCTTACAAAAGACTCATTTTAGACCCAAAGACACCTCCAGATTGAAACTGAGGGGGTGGAGAACCATCTATGATGTTAATGGACATCAAAAGAAAGCTGAAGTAGCCATCCTTATATCAGACAAACTAGATTTTTAAACAGAGAGTGTAATAAGAGATGAAGAAGGACACCAAATCATAATAAAGGAGTCTATCCAACAAGAAGATCTAACAATTGTAAATATGTATGCCCCTAATGTGGGAGCAGCCACATGTAAATCAATTAATAACAAACTTAAAGAAACTCAATGATAATAATACAATAATAGTAGTGGACTTTAACACCCCACTCACAGCAATGGACAGATCACTTAAGTAGAAGATCAACAAGGAAAAAAGGGCTTTGAATGACACACTGGGCCAGATGGACTTAATAGATATATTTAGAGCTTTTCCTCCTAAAGCAGCAGAATACACATTTTTTTCAAGTGTACATGGAACATTCTCCAGAATAGATCACACACTGGGTCACAAATCAGGACTCAACCAATACAAAAAGAATGAGATCATACCATGCATATTTTCAGACCCTAATGCTTGTGAAACTTGAAGTCAACCACAAGAAAAAAATTGGAAGGACCACAATTTAAATAAAAAAAGAAAAGAAAAGAAAAAAAATTTAAATAAAGAAAAAAATAAAATCTGCAGATAACTACTGAATGGGAGAAGATATTTACAAATGATATATCCAAAAAAGGATTAATATCCAAAATATAAAAATTTATACAACTCAACCATAACAATAAAAACAATCCAATTAAAAAATAGGCAGAGGACCTAAATAGACATTTTTCCAAAGAAATACAGATGGCCAACTGACACATGAAAAGATGCTCAACACCACTCATCATCAGGGAAATGCAAATCAAAACCACAATGAGGTACCACCTCACACTAGTCAGAATGGCTAGTATCAAAAAGATAAGAAATAACAAGTGTTGGCGAGGATGTGGAGAAAAAGAAACCCTCGTGCACTGTTGGGAACGCAAACTGGTGCAGCCACTGTGGAAAACAGTAAGGAGGTTCCTCAAAAAATTGAAAATAGAAATACTATATGATCCAGAAATTCTACTAGTGCATATTTACCCCCCAAAAAACAAAAATATTAATTTGAAAGGATATATACATCTCTATGTTTATTGCAGCATTATTTACAATAGCCAAGATATGGAAGCAACCCAAGTATCTATTGATACATGAATGAATAAAGAAGATGTATAAAATTCCATATAATATAATATTACACAGCCATAAAAAAGGATTTTGCCATTTGTGACAATATGGATGGACCTAGAGGGTATTATCCTAAGTGAAATAAATCAGAGAAAGACAATAGCACATAATTTCACTTATAGGTGTAATCTAAAAAACAAAACAAATGAACAAATAAACAAAAGTACAAACAGACCCATAAATACAGAGAACAAACTGATGGTTACCAGAGGAGAGGAGGGGGGCTACAGACAAAATGAGTTAAGGGGAGAGGGAGGTACAGGTTTCCAGTTATGGAATGAATAAGTCATAGGGATAAAAGGTACAATGTAGGGAATATATGCAATGGTATTATAATAGTGTTTTATGATGATAGATGGTAGCTACACTTGTGAGCACAGCATAATGTATTGAGTTGTTGAATCACTGTGTTGTACAGCTGAAACTAATGTAACATTGTTGACTATACTTCAATTAAAAAAATCTTCAGATAACTAATGGGTGAATAATTTAATTTAATTCCACCAAAACTGAACTCTGATGTCCAGAGACCAATGGTTGCAACTAACACATTCATATTTTCACAAGGAGGGATTTGAGTGAAGAATAAAAGATTTTACCAGTGTACCCTGAGAAAACACAGAACATAAAATGTTAATAATGAATATTTATCTACCATAAGTTTAATGGTTTTCCCTGGAGATTTTTAATTAGCTATAGTAGTTCATAGGTTAGTATGCTATTTCTTCTAAAGTGCATTAGGACTTTGTGATTATAATGGCTTCCATCATATTAGGTCACTTCCTCTGAGGCCCTGTAAAGAGCCAGATGTTCTCCTTTCACCTAGATGGCTATTTTCTTGTGTGTAAATTCTCTGGAACTGATATAGAGGCATCAACATAAAATGCTATTATCTGGATTTCCTCACTAGTCTATGACAAATATAAGCCATTTGGAAATGCTGTTACAACATCACATCTCAGGAGCATGTTACATGCCAAATTAAAAGGCAAATCTTTTGTTCCACCATAAAGGTAGACCACACTTAATTTTCCTAGAATTTGATAGCTATTGGTTACACAGAATTTATTCTAAGCCTATATATCAAGTGTTTTTCCTACTAGACAAGATATGGTGATACTGACAAATACTATATTTGATATTCTATTTTGCAATGACAAAAAAGATGCATTTTGGAATATTTTGATGTGTTGTTACAATTTGTAGTCAAATCCCAGTAGCCAAATGAAATAATTAAATACACCCATTGTATGTAATTGATGTTATATAGGACTTGATCATTTCATATCAAAACTATACTTTAGTAAGAGTCTTAAGCAATATACATATTACAGGTATTGTTCCTCACACAGCATCTAAGTTCTCATACTAATACTCTGTTCCAGCTATTTCTATTACCAAAAGAATCAGGTGCTGGGGTATAGGTGAATGGCCGTTCTTTGCAATAAATGACAAATGATGTTGTGATATTTTTAATAAAAATATAAACATCTACTTTTTAAAGAATTGGGAGCTTGAACTCAATGATACCACAAGTTTGTATTCCAGAAGATTGAGAAAGAAAATGGATTACTTATGCTTCCAGACCACAAAAGATAATCAATAGTTGTTGATATGGAGATCTCCTGGCTAATAATCTGATAGAGTAGTAAGTTGATTTATTAATATTTGATGTGAGACATATCTGGCCTAAGAAGGATTTTACAGAGTGTTTATAACAGTAACAACAACAAAAATTCCTAATGTATAAGAAACACAATCTTAATCTACATCCTTTACCAAAAATACAAATTTTAAATCATAAATCAGAAAGACGGTTTATAAATCATTGAGTCTAATTCTCCTCTCCTCCTGTTAGGCTTCGCCACTTACTTCGGTAAACTAGGTGAGGAATTTACAGTTGAGCCTGCAGAGAGAATAAATGACTTGCTTAACTAAGAATGGTTTGTGGCAAAGAACATGGCTGACTGGATTCAAATCCTAGCTTTATCACTGCTAGCTATGCAACTTTGAATCAATCACTCAACATTTTATTGCCCCATGTAGCTTACCTGAAAAAATGGGAATAATAGTAGCACCTACTCACAAAATTGTTTTGATGTTTTAAATTTGCTAATCTGTGTAATGCATTTAGAATAGTGCTTGGCATACAGTAAGTGCTCAATAAATGTTAGTTATTCTAAATTCTACCTCTGCAATGAATTAACTGTGTGCCCTTAGACAACTTATTCTAAGCACTTTGTGACATTTATCAAGATTTGTATTGCACAGTTGTTTACTGTTTATAGTCTATTTTCTCTACTGGACATAATAATCCAGGATTGCAGGGAATATATGTTTTAATAATTATGATTAATTAGTAATCAAATTAATCCATTAATTAATAATGATTAATATATTATGTGATGTCTGGCATATCTTAGGGGCTAAGAATGCTTTTTCTTATAACAGAATGTGGGAGTTATAATTACAGTTCCTGATGGAATTGTTAAGAGAATTAGATGACAGAATGCAAGTAAAGCACTTAGTATCATGTTGTGAACTGAAAACAAGTACTTCAGTGTATGTGTTTGTTATTGTTGCTAACACCATAAGACTAAAAACTAGACGGTGGCAGAATTGCAACTGAACTAAAATTTCCTAGCTCCCCACTGAGTACCTTGCCAATGATACCAATTAAATATATGTAAGGCAGAAAAACTCATCCTTAATATTAGAAAGCCTATTTCATAAGCTTCTTCTGCAGCTGAGGATATTGCCTGGTAACAAAATGTGAGGAAGAGATTGTAAACTGAGAGATCAAGAGCTGATCAAATCATTACCACGTATGCTTTGCTTGGTCTCAACAGTATTATAACGACAAAAACAAATAGACTAGGTGACCAGCATTTTAAAGTAAGGAGATTTTACAAAAGATATTAGAATTTTTTAAAAAAGTAGAGGATGTAGGCACACAAGGCTGGAAACCCCCTCTCCCCCGGTACTGATGCAGTGGGAACGCAGAGGTGGCCCCCCTTTTCTACGGGGCACTTGTTCTTCAATTTACACGTGGCCCCTAGAGGCACTGGAGTTTGGAATTCTGATTTGGGATTAAGGTGATTTACGGCATCTGGATATCTTTGTAGTAATCATTTTGACCCACGTAAGCAATAGCTTCTTCATTCTTTTTTCTTACAGGAAAGACTTATTTCTGTTACCTTTTTCATCATTCCTCACCTTGTTCATGTTTTATACAGCATCTGATAGTGAGTGTCAAGAGAAATTTAAAATTATAGTTAATTTACTCTGGTTAAACATAAGGAAGGAAAAGCAATTACCAGAGTAAAATGATGGAATTAAAGATTCTTCTTGAAACCTAGTTAGGTATTTAGTGTTTGATGAGTGCTGGAAAAGATAAATACATTTTTTGAGGAGGACTGTATCAATCTGCAATCATGAATGAAAGACTCTGAACATGATTTAGATATCAAACATATGGTTTGCAAACAAAATCAATCTTTCTCTAGGCGGTAAGAGTTAGTTGACAATATACTGTACCTCTCTTTTGTTTCTAAATTAGAAAATGCTTTTTTAGTGGTGAATAAATTTCCTGTGCCGACAACAGACTTTTTTTTTTTTTTTTTTGCTAAGGAACATGCTACAAGATAGATTGTGCTTTAGAAGAGACCACGCAGATGGTCTATAGAAAATCTTATAATCCCATACAGAGTAAATGCATTCTTCACATGAGAATAAAATGTTAATTAGTTTAGCTTAATTACAGATTTGCTACATGCTAGAAGTGTAAATTTAATGGATTGGTGATTCAATTTGATAGATCATAAAAAATAACTATGAGCATGTTACTGGCTGTTTTGCTGACTAACCTAACATGGATGCCCCATGCATCTTTAACTCAAGTCTGGTTAAAAATTTCTCATTCATAAGGGAGTCCATCAAATGATCAAACATGTCCAGCTCATGCTAACATAGGCTATGTATATCAATCTTTCTTTAAAACTAATCATATGGCTATTTCATAATACACCTAGAAGAGGTAGATTCAGAGCAATAGAGGGGTCTCTCTGCAACAACGTAAAATTCAGGAATGTTACCGTAATTTTGTCCTCAAAAAATTGAAGGGATATGATTTTAGGAGTGGAGTGGAGTTATTCTGCATTTCTGGTGCAGGCAGAAAAACAGGGAGGAGATACCGTCACTTCAGGAAGACACTGAAAAGGAAACTTCTGAATCAAGAACATCTTATGGTATTGAAATGTGTTATTTAGGACACTGTAAAATCTCTTTCTATGATTATGAAAGATACCAGTCTGGGATGATTAAGTGTCATTTTGCTGCAAGGCTGGAGATTAGAGCAGATTAGCTTTAGGATTATATTTCAAAAGTTCTCTCTACACCACTGAGTTTTCATGGTTGAAATTCACACTAATTTGATTAGTGTGAATTTCACTTCTTCCTAGTCTACTTACCTCTCTCTAATTCTAACAAGCATGCATAACAATTCCACATCAACAAAGATTTCAGCAAATATAAAAACAAATAGAAAAGTGAATAAGTTCAGTGCTGATATAAATTAATTGTGTCACCTTATTTGGTCAAGTTCTATTTTCATAGCTAGTCACTGATAGTTTTATGAAATTCTGTTATTAGATTATTTTATGAAAGAAAACTAAAAGGTTATGACCAAAAAATGTAACATCAACTTAGATAGAAATAAGTCCATTTTTCATCTGTATTAACTAAGAAACACAAGAGAAAAATGGATCAAAACTATTTCCAAAAGCAAAAGCTAAGAAAATCTGATAGCCTTACTTCAATTTTTATCAAAGCTCCTACCAGTGTGTATCTTTGAACTATAAAAGAGATTTATGTTTATTATTGGTGACTAATTGGAAAGGATTTATAATATTTTAATTAAATTTAAATTTTACTTGCCATTGAAGCATTTTATATTCATAACATCACATGAAAAGAAGAACCCAACCCTGTTGCCCTACACTCTTTTTTTGCTTGAAGTAGATCATTTTTAAAAGATTACTTAATCTTATTGGTCTGCTGATGAGCAATAATTGGGTTCCCCTCCTGTTACTTGTGGAACTTCATTCATATCCTGCTATAATATCATTAAAAAATTTTCTAAACATCACTGATACTTTATTTGTGCAGGTATATTTTGAAAAAGACTTACAAATGTACCTGTTCATTACACAGTAATTTTAAAATTTGCTTTCAATACAAAAATCTAAGGAGGATGTGTCTGCAGTTTTCATTTACAGCAGAAGGTATCAGATATTTCCAATGATTGAAAAGCTAATAATAATAAAATATCAGGTAAAAATAATAATCACAAAATCCATCCTTCTCGTATTTAACAGAAGTACATAGTAAATTTAGTCAAGATAGAATGATATATTTTAAAATATTTTCTCATAAGTTATATTCAAGGAGGTATATATGCAAATAAGTATATCAGTGGCCTAGCAGGATAAATATTATCTGTAGAATAGGGGATTCGTAAAATCTTTTAGAGATAAACTGAAATCCAATGCAAAAGTATCTGAGAATAGTGCCTTTTCTACCTGAGGCCTGAAGGAAATGAGGCAGGTATAAATATGAACTACTAGGTTTAAAAGAATTTTGTTAAGGAAGACAAACATGGGTGCCAGATGCTTAACTTACATTATTCATTTCCTCATCACAACAATCTGATGAAGAAGGTATTATGTTACACATTTTAAAAACTTGAGGTATAATTGACATACAACATTGTATTAGTTTCAGGTGTACAATATAATGATTCAACATTTGTATACACAGAAAAATGATCACCACAATAATTCCAGTCACCATCCATCACCATAAAAAGTTACAAAAATTTTTTTTTCTTGTAACTGAAACTTCTAAGACCTATTCTTGCAGCAAATATGTACTACAACACCATTGACTGTAGTCACCATGCTGCACACCACATCTCCCTGGTCTACTCATTTCATAAGTGGAAGTTTGTACCTCCTGACCCCTTTCACCACTTCTACCTCAGCCCCGTCGCTGCTCACAACCAACACTCTGTTCTCCCTATCCATGAGTTTTATTTTGTTTTGTGTATTTCTTTGGCTTTTTAAGTTATACATATAAGTGAGATCATATTATATTTATCTCTCTCTGACTTATTTCACTTATCACCACACCCACAAGATCTATCCATGTTGTCACAAATGGCAAGATTTTATTCTTTTTTATGTCTGATAGTGTTCCGTTGTGTATATATACCACATCTTCTTTACCCATTTATCCATTAATGGACATTTAGGTTATTTCTGTATGTTGGCTATTGTAAATGCTGCAATGAACACAGAGGTGCATATATCTTTTTGAATTACTGTTTTTATTTTTCTTCAAATAAATACCCAGTAGTGGAATTACTTGATCACATGGTAATTCTATTTTTCATTTTTAAAGAACCTCCATACTGTTTTCCACAATGGCTGCACCAATTTATATTCCCACCAATAGTTCATGAGGGTTCCCTTTTCTCCACATCCTCACCAACACTTGTTACTTTTTGTCTTTTTGATACTAGCCATTCTGACAGGTGTAAGGTGATATTTCATTGTGGTTTTGATTTTCCTTTTCCTGATGATTAGTGATGTTGAGCATCTTTTCCTGTGCTTTTTTTTTTTTTTTGGTCATCTGTATGTCTTCTGGAAAGATGATATTCTGCCAATTTTTTAATCAGATTGCTTGTTTATTGGTTATTGAGTTGTATGAGTTCTTTATATATGATGGACTTAACCTCTTATTGGATATATGATTAACAAATATTTTCTCCCATTTGGTAGGTTGCCTTTTCATTTTTTTCTTTCTTAAAATTAATTAATAATTAAAATTTTAATTCCAGTATAGTTAACATACAGTGTTATATTAGTTTGGGGTTATGAAGTCTCCTCACTTCCTATACTTATTGTTTATATTCAGATATTTGGGGATTGGCATAGTGCAAAAGCTATACAGTTAGATAATTTGTTAATATTCATTTATTCATGGATTCTTTTTTGTGTTGTTTCTCTCCCTCGGCAAACTCTCTCACCCTTTCCACCAACAAGGATATAGGTTAATTTTCTAACCTAGGGGATTTCTATACAGGCCCAGGATGAGAGGGGTTTCTGGGTCTCTTGAACTCTTTGGAAGCCCAGTGAGCCTGGACAGCACAAGGCTGACTATGGGAACCAGCTGAGAGATCACAGGTTAGACCAGCTCCCACCTTTTAACTCTGAAAGAAGGTTCTTACACCCTTCACTCCACTGTCTTGAATTCAGAAAAATCATACTCCTGTCCATATACCCAAACACTGTTTTGGGGGGTTTTACAGAGAGGGAGAGGAAAAAGAGGGAAAAAGTATGAAATTTTTTTTATTGCTTCCATAACAAGTTACCATAAATTTAGCAATTTAAAATAACACAAATGTATCATCTCATGGTTCTGAAGTAAAAAGTCTAACACAAAGCTCACTGGACTTGGGGCACCTGGGTGGCTCAGTTGGTGAAGTGTCTGCTTTCGGCTCAAGTCATGATCTCTGGGTCCTGGGATAGAGCCCCACATCGGGCTCCCTGCTCAGCGGGAAGCCTGCTTCTCTCTCTCCCACCCCCCCTGCCTGTGTTCCCTCTCTCGCTGTGTGTCTCTCTCTCTGTCAAATAAATAAAAAAAATAAAATTTTACAAAGCTCACTGGACTTAAGCCAATGTCATCAGAGCTGCGTTCATTTTTGGAGGCTCTAGGGGAACATCCATTTTCTTGCTCATTCAAGTTACAAGCAGAATTCAGTGCTTTGCATTTGTAGGACTGAGGTCTCCATTTCCTTTCTGGCTATAAACAGAGTTGTTCCAGGATTCTAGATGCTGCCAACATTCCATGGCTCGTGGGCCTTTCCTCCATCTCCAAAACTTCAGTGGTGGGTTGGGTCTGTCTCATGTTTTACATCTTTCCTGCCTTTTCTTTCATCATATCTCTCTGAGTGATTTTTGTGTCTTCCTCTTCTTACTTACAAGGACCTACTTTTAAAGGCCCGTATCATTTACCTTTGAGACATCTGGATATTAGAATTTAATCTCCCTTTTTTAAGACCTATAATGTTAATTTTGTCTGGAAGATCCTTTTACCATGTAATATAACATAGTTATAGGTTCCAGGGATTAGGGCATGGACATCTTTGAAGACTAACTACCACCAGGGTATTTTACCTTAAAATAGCTTAAATTATTGCATAGGACTATGGTTATTATATTCTACTAAGCTTGCTTTTTCCTTATGTTGGGGGGAGGGTGGTCATGAGGAAAATTAATTATCTCTGAAAAATACAAAGTGATAGAGCCCACTTTCTCTGTGTATTTGAATGTACATCTAAATTGTGATTCCATTACTTAAAACAGAGAAATAGTCATCAAACAGATTTATCTTGAGGACTATGGGCCTCCTAATTCTGTGCTGTATTTACTGCTGCTGAAAAACAATTCTAATTTGAAAAGGGCATGTTGACTTTAAAAATAAATATATAATAGAAATGATTACTTCTCACAGTACCATAAATATAGGCAGTATTGTATTATAAATCTTATTGCTATGAGACCAACCCCTGCACCTCCAGCCTTAAGCAAGACAAGGGCCTTTCAGGGGTTCTGGACAATGTTTTAAGAAGTAGTACTGTAGACTGATACATAACATAGAAAATCCTAAAGGGACACATTCTACTTTGATGGTTGTTACTTCAGGTCTTCCAAAGCTGGATGAGGTTTTAGGGTCGTTCTGACTATTGATCAAGTACCAGAAGAGTAGCTGGCTCCACAGAATTCCTTATGACCCTAACATTATATATTATTTGTCAGTATTTTGTCATTTAGACATCTGTTTGAACATTTCAAATAATGCAATTCCCAGACTAAGGGACCCTCTCTTCAGATCCTTTAGACTAAATCCATGAGTATTGTTTTATCTTACTAAAACCTGATCATAATATCCCATTTCAAATTCCAAGCAGTGAAACTGGACAAAAAGAGATAAGTCCATTAGTGATATGATGGAGATCATTTCAATGACAAGTATCCAATAGGCTCAGGAACTGAGACCTTGTCTGAGCATCCACCCAATAACCAGGGATTAATGGGGAAGTAAGATTGGTGGAGGAATGGGAGATCCTAGTCAGTGGAGATTTTGGCATCTGGACATAATGGCTTTGCCCCTGTGTGTACTTCTGCTTTTGGCTCTTTATCTTTGTATTTCATTTTTCTTATTGTTGTTTTACAATTGTGTACTCTCTAGGAAACTGGTCAGAATTTATAGGCATTAATGAACATTTAATCTATTTTTTCTATTTTAATTTCTTTTTAAAAAGTTTTTATTTCAATTCCAGTTAGTTAACATACAGTGTAATATTAATTTCAGGTGTACAATACAGTGATTGAACACTTCCATACAATACCTGGTGCTCATCACAGCAAATATACTTCTTAATCCCCTTTACCTATTTTACCCATCCCCCACCCACCTCCTCTCTGATAACCATCAGTTTGTTCTTTCTACTTAAGAATCTGTTTCTTTTTTTTAAACATATTTCTTTATTTTTTTAATTATTTTTTATTTTTTTATTAACATATAATGTATTATTTGTTTCAGGGGTACAGGTCTGTGATTCGTCAGTCTTACACAATTCACAGTGCTCACCATAGCACATACCCTCCCCAATGTCCATCACCCAGCCACCCCATCCCTCCCACCCCCACTCCATTCCAGCAACCCTCAGTTTGTTTCCTGAGATGGTTTTTCTCTCTCTCTGGTTTCGTCTTGTTTCATTTTTCCCTCCCTTCCCCTATGATCCTCTGTCTTGTTTCTCAAATTCCACATATCAGTGAGATCATATTATAATTGTCTTTCTCTGATTGACGTATTTCTCATAGCATAATACCTTCTAGTTCCATCCATGTCACTGCAAATGGCAAGATTTCATTTTTTGATGGCTGCATAATATTCCATTGTGTGTGTGTGTGTGTGTGTGTGTGTGTGTGTGTGTGTGTGTGTATGTGTACACATCTTCTTTATCCATTCATCTGTTGATGGACACCTAGGCTCTTTCCATAATTTGGCTATCTTGGTTCCTTTCTCTTTCTCTCTTTTTCCCATTGCTCATTTGCTTGGTTTCTCAAATTCCACAATGAGTGAAATCAGATGGCATTTATCTTTCCCTGACTAACTTATTCTGCTTAGTATAATACTCTCTAGATCCATCCATGTCATTGCAAATGGAAAGATTTCATTCTTTTTTGTGGCTCAGTAATATTCCATTGCATACATATATCACATCTTCTTTATCCACTCATCATTCGATGGATATGTGGGCTGCTTCCATAATTTGGCTATTGTAAATAATGATGCTATAAGCATGGGGGCACTTGTATCCCTTTGAATTAGGATTTTGGTATTCTTGGGGTAAATACCTAGTAGTACAATTGCTAGATTGTAAGGTGGTTCTATTTTTAATTTTGAGGAACCTCCATACTGTTTTCCAGAGTGGCTGCACCAGTTTGTATTCCCACCAACAGTGCAAGAGGGTTCCCCTTTCTCCATATCCTTGCCAACACCTGCTGTTTCTTGTGTTGTTGATTTTAGCCATTCTGACAGGTATGAGGTAATATCTCATGGTAGTTTTGGTTGGCATTTCCCTGATGTTGAGCATCTTTTCACATGTCTGTTGTGCATCTGTATGTCTTCTTTTGAAAGATGTCTATTCATGCCTTCTGCCCATTATTAATAGGATTATTCATTTTTTTGGGTGTTGAGTTTTATAAGTTCTTTGTATATTTTGGATATGAACCCTTTATCAGATATGTCATTTGCAAATATCTCCTTCTACCCCATAGGTAGTCTTTTAGATTTGTTGGTTGTTTCGTTCGTTGTGTCGAGGCTTTTTATTTTAATGAAGTCCCAATAGTTTATTTTTGTTTTTATTTCCCTTGCCTTAGGAAACATATCTAAAAAGAAGTTGTTACAGCTGATGTCAAAGAGGTTACTGTTTGTGTTCTCCTCTAGGATTTGGGATGCAGCAAAAGTCGTCCTAAAAGGGAAGTATATAGCAATACAGGCCTACCTAAGAAGCAAGAAAAATATCAAATAAATAACCTAACCTTACATTTAAAGGGGCTAGGAAAAGAACAAAAAAATGAAGCCTAAAGCCAGCAGAAGGAGGGAAATAATAAAGATTAGAGCAGAAATAAGTGATATAGAAACTAAAAAAAAAAACTCAAAACAAAAAAACAATAGAACAGATCAAAGAAACCAGGAGCTGTTTCTTTGAAAAAAAATAAATAAAATTGATCAATTTATAGCCAGACATCAAAAAGAAAAGAGAAAGGATCCAAATAAATAAAATCATAAATGAGAGAGGAGAAATAATAACCTACACCACAGAAATACAAACAATTACAAGAGAATATTATGAAAAACTATATGCCAACAAATTGGATAACCTGGAAGACATGGATAAATTCCTACAAATATATAAATGACCAAAACTGAAACAGGAAGAAATAGAGAACTTTAACAGGCCAATAACCAGCAAAGAAACTGAATCAATAATCAAAAAACTCCTCAAAAACAAAAGTCCAGAGTCAGATGGCTTCACAGATGAACTCCAGCAAACATTTAAAGAAGAGTTAATAACTATTCTTCTCAAACTATTTCAAAAAATTGAAAAGGAAGGAAAACCTCAAATTCATTCTGAGACCAGCATTACCCTGATATCAAAACCAGATAAAGGCACCACTAAAAAAAGAGAATTGCAGGCCAATATCCCTGATGAACATGGACGCAAAAATTCTCAATAAAATATTAGCAAACTAAATCCATCAATATATTAAAAAAATCATTCACTATGATCAAATGGGATTTATTCCTGGATTGCAGGGGTGGCTCAATATTTGCAAATCAATCAACGTGATATACCACATTAATAAAAGAAAGGATAAGAACCATACGATCCCCTCATTAGATGTAGAAAAAGTATTTGACAGAGTACAACATCCATTCATGATAAAATCTCTCAACAAAGTAGGTTTAGAGGGAACATACCGCAACATTATAAAGACCATATATGAAAAACCCACAGCTAACATCATCCACAATGGGGAAAAACTGAGAGCTTCTCCTCTGTGGTCAGAACGTCAAGGATGTCCACTCTCACCACTGTTACTGAACATTTTATATGCTTTTATGTGTCAGAATCATATTTAAATTTCTGTGCAAAGAAAACAGACTGAACTCAGTTAAGGGAAGAGAGTAAGGTAGGAGGAAGGATTCAGGGAAAAGAGCACACAATAACCAAAACTCTGGATGTTTTAATTACAAGCATTTTGAGCACAATGGAACTGAAACCATGAACTTAAGCCCAACTCTGTGTTATACAAACGAGGGGCAGGACACAGTGAGTATAAGTAAAAGTGAAGCAAAGGGGGACTGATGGTGGCTAAGAACTAGGAGAAACCTTCTCACCTCAATCAAATAGAGATTTTCTTCACCCTGACAATACAGCTCTCAGAATGGGAAACACTGCCTTAATTCACAATTTCAATAACACAGGAAGTCATTATACAAATTTTCCTATAGAGTCAATACCTCAGAGGTTGACTTCAAACTATAAAGCATTTTAAACTCCTTTTGCAGGCTTAAAGTGCTCTATACCTACATATGTTATGCCATATATACTTGACTACACAGGTACAGTTTGTATATAATTCCATTCCCAAAAGGCATGGAGGAGGCAATGCATCTTATACTCAATTGCCACCAAAGAGCACAAAGATGAATGTTTAAGTCCAGACACTGACACATCCCCCTAAATTTTCAAAGTCTGGCTTGCGGTCTCAGCCCCTTGACTCCCATTCTCTGTAATGGAAGTCAGGTGGCAAAACCCTAATGCAAACTCTTTGGAAATCCAGAAGACAGTATAATGATGTTCTTTGTTTTTGTTATGGAAACATTTATATGGGACACAGGTTCAACTGTCCATGAAATGATGCACTAATCTCCAGAGTTCACAATGTAATTTGGAGTATATTTTCTTCTCCATGTGCATGCAATTGTGAAGGTAATTGCCACCCTGAAGGTAAAGAATGCTGAGTGTCCCCCACAAAACACACAGCTACATTCTGAAGTATCTCAGAGCCAGATATTCCTTTTGTGCATCCAAAGAAAAAGTCCAGGGAACTAGTTTCCATCTTCACTTTTTGTATGTGATCTTCCTGGAGAATACCTGCTCTTTTCTTGACAAGGTTTGTTGGTTTGCATAAACTAGTTTGTCGTGAATAAACAATTCAATTTCTGGCCTGAAAAATATCATTGATTTAATATGATAAACCAAGAAAGAGTTCTCTTGCCTCTTAAATTTATACATTCTATATGGATGCCAGAGATATTGAAAATCTGAAAATTAAACCATCTTGAGAATAAAAGGGTGGACTTTAGATGTATTAGGGATTTATTGAACACACATATTCTGCTTTTTTTGTATTGTTTTGTTTTTGTTTTTATCTTTTTTTCTTTTTTTTTTCTTTTTCTCTTTCTTTTTTCTTTCTTTCCCTTTCTTTTCCCCTGGTTTCAGGTCTTTTCTGATTTGTATACAGTATATTTGCTGGGGACATTGTAAAATTATTTAATTTTGGGTAACATAATGGGTAAAAAAGGGGGGCTACCTATATTTTCAATGACTCCATCATATGATTACATTACTTAATTGTAAAAAAAAACCCTCTAATAATAATTTTTTAAAATTATTGTATCTAATTACCATATGAAAAATCCACTAAAACTTAACTGTTTTGTATAACCTAACACTTACAGATACATAGTATTATGTGTATTTCATGTTGTAAAGTATCACTCTTTTTCTCTTTTGAACTTGAGTGAGCCCTCCTCAAGGGATATAAAAGTAGTATAAGACATACTTCTCTTCCCTTAAAGCATCTAGCACAGGAGCTCAATAAATGCTTGTACATGTATTGATTGATTGCCAGCATTCTGTTTTGTGACTCCTTTTAATATTTCAGATGCTGAAAGGTCATCATAATCATCATAAACATCATTTATCTGTTCATGACACTGTTCTGAGTGCTACTTAAAATTTAGCAGTGAGTTCTAAAAGTATAAGAATAACTGAATGGACATTGACTGACATACTCATCAGGAAAGATGGCACATGGGGTTGAAGGATTCACCTAGACATTTTAAATTAAATTTATTGAATTTACATGTAACTCAGTACTTACCAAAAATAATTTGAAGCATTTTTATGGCAAAAAAAGGTAAGATTATAATATACAAATAAGATATCTGAACAATGTAAGAAATGGTAGAATGATGAGAGAGTGGGAGTTTGGTTGTGAGTTTCTCTGTAGCCCTGGCAAGGAGAGAGCTACCCTCAGTCAGGCATTTTTTCAACCTCATTTTGACATTCTGGATTGAACAATATTATGATGTAGAGGGTTGTCCTGTGAATTGTTGGATGCTTCTAACCACTAGATGCCTGTGATAGCTCCCTCCCTCCCCCCCGTGACAGCCAAAGTGTCTCCAGATATTGCCTCCCATTTAAGGATCACTACCCCCGGTGACTTAGCTTTCTTTGTAAAGATGGAAGAGTCACGACCCAGTTCTTTGGAGGTTGGGGTGTAAGGGAGCAACATGACTATTTCCTGACAATAATTTCTAAAACAAATTTTAATAAAATGTGAGTGATTTGATATTGAGACCTTACTATGAGCCAGCTGCTGAAATAAACACCATACACATATGACCTCAGTTACTCCTATGAGATCAGTAGTATTGTGATCCTCACTTTATAGCTAAATAAACAGGCTCAGAAAGATGAGGCAATTCACCCAAGGTTATACAGTAAGTGGCAGAGTTAGGATTCAAACCCAAGTAGTCGTCTGAGCTGAGAGCCACCATGCCAAGCTATCAATGACAGTCTTATAAAAAGGTGAAGCAATGTCACATTGTTGATTTTTGCCTAGCTTTCCTGTAAAAGTAGAGGACATGAAATCATAGCACAAACTAGGAAAAGCAATTAGCAACTTTTCCAGAGGCTGTCTGAAGCATCCATGGTCTGCAGACGCAGCTGAGTAACAGCTGTCCATATTGTATACTGGTCACAATTGCTGATGATGCTGAGTCATAGTTAACAGCAAGGTTTCTACATGAACCTTCACATGCTGTATTTACTTAATTGTCAAAATCTGAGTAGTGATGGGACTTCTTATTTGAAATATCCTGGCACTTAATTTTCCTTTCTTCATAGAGTTCACTAGTATGTTGTATCAGACAGTGGAATAAGAGGGAAGCTGGAAAGGACTCAGAATTATACTAGTTCAGGCTAGAAGGTAGTACTGAAACCTACAGCTGAGTCACTTTGAACAACCAGTTAACCTCTCCAATCCTTACTTGAAAATGTGTGTATGAGTATTATAGATATCACATATACAATATAAATGTACAGTACTTATTTATTTGTAGGAATTTTATGAGAAATACACACTTAGGTAATTATAAAATATTTATTAAAATGTTAAGTTGTGAAAATGCTTACAACAATACTAACATTCTTTTTTATAAATGTTACTTGCTATATTTGCTCTGGGAAACTTTTGGAACTTAATATAAGGAGACAGAACCATTGGTAATACTGGAGAATTCCAGTGCCATATTTTCCCCCAGGAAAACATATATTGCCCAATACTCTATTTCCTCAGATAGAAATAAGCTTTTGAGTTTTGTCGTCTTACTAAATATCATTCCTGGTAGCAAATTTCCCTTGGCACTACTTTATCAGAATATGGACTCTTCCCCTCCCCTACAGGCCCACAAGATGCACTTTCTTTTTGTTCTTAATTATCAGGCTCTTGAACAGAACCAAATTATTATTCAGTGAGTAGAAAGATTTATGCTGTCTTGCAGAATATCAAATACAGGTCTAATTTTTGACTGATTGGTAATTAGTTCCCTTCCTTAGCAATTAATTTTTTTGTAAGTTAGTGGATTATCAAATCCATCCAAAGGGTCTAACTAAGCCATCAGTTCTAAACTGAGTCAAGCATAAACTTATATATTTTGGAGCATATTTTTAAAATACTTATTTCTAATGTCACAGAGGTTAAGTATTTAACCCAACTCAGCAAGTATTTTTTTAGTACCTATATAAGCAATGTAGGAAATGTAAGATATACATAAAACTCAGTTTAGCTCAACAAGCTTACAATTGTTTGTGTGGATAAGATACATGTGACAGGCTTGGGACATGCCATAGGAATTCAGAGAAAGGGGAGCAAGAATAAGCTGGAAACACTATGAGAGGTAGCGTTGGTAATACATACCCCTTTTTAAAAATTTTAAGCAATACACATACACAATTATGCAATATTTATACCACATAAACATAACACATGCACACTCAATTTGCGTATATTTTTGTTTCACAAAAAAATGAAATTATTTTATAAATTTATTTTTCATGGGTATACTTTTATACCAGTGTATGTAGATCTTTTTCATCATTTAAAAATGTAAATAATATTACATAATATGGACATCCCATAATTTAAATATTCTCAAACTGATGGCCGGCCACTTAAGTGGGTTTTCAAATTTCTCCACCTATGAAGAAGGCTGCAAAGAACATTCTTGCTTTGCTTTCCTATGCCAACAATTCTGTAGGACACAGTTCTAAAGTGGAATCCCGGGGTCAAATTGTATGCATATTTAAAAAGCATTACTGTATTTACCAAATTCATCTCTGGTAAGCTGCCCTTATTTACAGTCCTATGGAGGTGGAGCTCTTTCCCTCATACTTGCATTATATTGGTCTTTTTTTTTTTTTTTGCCAATCTAATAGGTGAAAAGTAATATCTATTCTTTAAAGAATGAGGTTTTTAAACTTTGAATGACAGGTAAGAAATGAAAGCCAGAAAAATTCCTTTAGGAAACTATTATTCAAAGTTAATCAAGATAGTGAGGAGTTAAGACTATTTTGAAGCAGAGCATTCAAAATAGACTTGATACGTGTTAGGAATCAGTGTGTGAGAGAATGACATGCCCATGAAAATAAAGCAAAAACTCGCCAATATTTGAACAGAAAAGCACTCTTAAAAATTAATCTCCCCGAAAAAGGGATTCATAGGTCTTTCGCCTAATTCTGTCCTTTTCCTTAGGGTTTTTCCTATTATGATTCCTGCTTTTACCATCATACTTTTTCTCTAGGGAGATACTTTGTATTTTTGGCTCAAAGATATACCCAAGTAGAATTACTATCTGTTGGTCAAGTTAGGAGGGGATAGGAACAATTCATTTGAGAGGAAATACAGATCTGAGATCTAAGTTAGGGGAGTAGCAGTGGGAATGAAGAGGAGGGGAGGGATACTAGAAGGCTCTGAGGACTGAGGACATGTAGTAAAAATGACTTGTTGGCTATTGAGCATGCTAGGAATGTCTTAGCGAAGACTGCTAGATGAAGTGGCCAGAACAGTCTTATTGAAATGAAATATGTAATAGGAAGTGGATGTCTTTAAAGGAAGGTAATTCAATTTGAGGCATGTTCAGTTTGAGATGCTGCTTGTTCTGGAACATTCACAAGGTGATATTTTGGAAATTCTGGTCTACATTGCAGGAAATCAGTCATATTGAGGTAATGTCTGAAGTTATTTACCTGAATGTAGACATCAAGAGCAAGAGAACATGACTAAGGGCAAAGCATTTGGAAATGTCTCCTGTTAATGGGTAGGAAGAGAAGGAAGATCGTAGTGAGAAAGATCATCAGGTGAAGGGAGTCCCAAGGAGAACTGGGAAGATGAATTCTTTTTTTTTTTTCAGCTTTACTGAGATAAAATTGACAACTAAAAATTACTGATTTTTAAGGTGTACAACTTAATGTTTTTTAACTGAAATATAGTTCACATACTTTTGACTGGTAATTAGTGATTCAAAAATTAAAAACTTAATTGTCAAAATCTGAGTAGTGATGGGACTTAATTGTCAAAATCTGAGTAGTGATTCAACAATATATACATCATGAAATGCTCATCATGGTGTAATGATTAATATTTTGATACATGTATACCTTTTGAAATGATTGCTACAATCAAGCTAATTAATATATTCATCATTTCACATTGTTAGTATTTTGTTCTTTCTTTCTTTTGTGTGTTTGCTTGTATGTGTGTGGTGAATCTTTACATTCCCACCAGCAAGGTATGAGGGCTGTAATTTGTCCACATCCCTGCTTACACTTGTTATTATCTTTATTTTTATTATAGCTGTCTTTGTGGGTGTGAAGTAGTATCTCATTGTAGTTTTGACTTGCTAGTTTTTTCCTTTGTAGAAATGCCAATTCAAATTGCCTATTAGGGGTGCCTGGGTGGTTCAGTTGGTTAAGCATCTGCCACTTGATTTTGGCTCAGGTCATGATCTCAGGGTTGTGAGATCGAGTTCCACCTCATGTTCCACACTCAGTGTGGAGTCCACTTGGGACTCTATTTCCCTCTCCCTGTGCCCCTCCCCCCTGCTCACACACTCTCTCTCTCAAATAAATAAAGAAATCTTTTTTAAAAATTGCCTATTAAAATTCTTTGTCCACTTCTAAATTGGATTATTTATCTTTTATTGTTGAGTTGTAAGTATTCTTTATATATTCTATATATAAGTTCCTTATTGGATATATGATTTGCAAATATTTTCTCCCATTCTAGGGATTGTGTTTTCACTTACTTGATGATGTTTTTTTGAAGAACAAAAGTTTTTAATTTTAGTTAGCCTGGTGATGGATATTAAAGAGGGAACGTACTGAATGGAGCACTGGTGTTATACGCAAACAATGTGAATCATGGAACACTACATCAAAAATTAATGATGTATGGTGATTAACATAACATAATAAAAAAAGAAGAAAAAAGGTTTTAATTTTATAAAGTCCATTTTATCTATTTTTCTTTTTTCTCATTTCTTGTTTGTTTGTTTTCATATCTAAGAAGCTGTTGCTTAACCTAAAATTGTGAAGACTGACTCCATTATTTTCTTCATAGTGTTTTATAGTTTTAGTGCTTACATTTAGATCTATGATCTATTTTATTTCTGAGTATGGTCTAAGTAAGCAGTCCAACTTCATTCTTTTGTCTATGGATATTCAACTGTGCCAGCACCATTTGTTGAAAAGACTATTTTTTCCCCATAAAATTGTCTTGGCTCCTAATTAGTTTTTGAAATTCAATGTACTTTTCCAATCTATTTTTCTGTTTTGTTATGGTGTCATTTCTGAATAGAAACTTAATATGTATGTAATCAAAACCATTAATACTCTACTTTATCATATTAGTTTCCTTATGTTAATCCCCACACATTACATCATTAGTTTTTAATGTAGTGTTCCATGATTCATTGTTTGTGCATAATACCCAGTATTCCACGCAGAACGTGCCCTCTTTAATACCCATCACCAGGCTAACACATCCCCCTACCCCCCTCCCCTCTAGAACCCTCAGTTTGTTTTTCAGAGTCCATCGTCTCTCATGGTTCGTCTCCCCCTCCGATTTCCCCCTTCATTCTTCCCCTCCTGCTATCTTCTTCTTTTTTTTTTCTTAACATATACTGCATTATTTGTTTCAGAGGTACAGATCTGTGATTCAACAGTCTTGTACAATTCACAGCGCTCACCATAGCACATACTCTCCCCAGTGTCCATCACCCAGCCACCCCCTCCCTCCCACCGTCCACCACTCCAGCAACCCTCAGTTTGTTTCCTGAGATTCAGAATTCCTCATATCAGTGAGGTCATATGATACATGTCTTTCTCTGATTGACTTATTTCACTCAGCGTAACACCCTCCAGTTCCATCCACGTCGTTGCAAATGGCAAGATCTCATTCTTTTTGATGGCTGCATAATATTCCATTGTGTATATATACCACATCTTCTTTAACCATTCATCTGTCGTTGGACATCTTGGCTCTTTCCACAGTTTGGCTATTGTGGACATTGCTGCTATAAACATTGGGGTGCACATACCCCTTTGGATCCTACATTTGAATCTTTGGGGTAAATACCCAGTAGTGCAATTGCTGGATCGTATGGTAGCTCTATTTTCAACTTTTTGAGGAACCTCCATACTGTTTTCCAGAGTGGTTGCACCAGCTTGCATTCCCACCAACAGTGTAGGAGGGTTCCCCTTTCTCCACATCCCTGCCAACATCTGTCATTTCCTGACTTGTTAATTTTCGCCATTCTGACTGGTGTGAGGTAGTATCTCATTGAGGTTTTGATTTGGATTTCCCTGATGCCGAGCGATATTGAGCACTTTTTCATGTGTCTGTTGGCCATTTCGATGTCTTCTTTGGAAAAATGTCTGCTCATGTCTTCTGCCCATTTCTTGATTGGATTGTTTATTCTTTGGGTGTTGAGTTTGATAAGTTCTTTATAGATTTTGGATACTAGCCCTTTATCTGATATGTCATTTGCAAATATTTTCTGCCATTCTGTCAGTTGTCTTTTGGTTTTGTGGACTGTTTCTTTTGCTGTGCAAGAGTTTTTATCTTGATGAAGTCCCAATACTTCATTTTTACCCTTGCTTCCCTTGCCTTTGGCGATGTTTCTAGGAAGAAGTTGCTGTGGCTGAGGTCGAAGAGGTTGCTGCCTGTGTTCTCCTTTAGGATTTTGATCGACTCCTGTCTCACATCTAGGTCTTTCATCCATTTTGAGTCTATTTTTGTGTGTGATGTAAGGAAATGGTCCAGTTTCATTCTTCTGCATATGGCTATCCAATCTTCCCAACACAATTTGTTCAAGAGACTGTCTTTTTTCCACTGGACATTCTTTCCTGCTTTGTCCAAGATAAGTTGACCATAGAGTTGAGGGTCCATTTCTGGGCTCTTGATTCTGTTCCATTGATCTATGTGTCTGTTTTTCTGCCAGTACCATACTGTCCTGATGATGGCAGCTTTGTAATAGAGCTGGAAGTTCAGAATTGTGATGCCGCCAGCTTTGCTTTTCTTTTTCAACATTCCTCTGGCTATTCGGGGTCTTTTCTGGTTCCATACAAATTTTAGGATTATTTGTTCCATTTCGTTGAAAAAAGTGGATGGTATTTTGATGGGGATTGCATTGAATGTGTAGATTGCTCTAGGTAGCACTGACATCTTCACAATGTTTGTTCTTCCAATCCATGAGCATGGAATGTTTTTCCATTTCTTTGTGTCTTCTTCAATTTCTTTCATGAGTATTTTATAGTTTTCTGAGTACAGATCCTTTGCCTCTTTGGTTAAATTTATTCCTAGGTATCTTATGGTTTTGGGTGTAGTTGTAAATGGGATCGACTCCTTGATTTGTCTCTCTTCTGTCTTGTTGTTGGTGTATAGGAATGCCACTGATTTCTGTGCATTGATTTTATATCCTGCTACTTTACTGAATTGCTGTATGAGTTCTAGCAGTTTTGGGGTGGAGTCTCTTGGGTTTTCCACATACAGTATCATATCATCTGCAAAGAGTGAGTTTGACTTCCTCCTTGCCGATTTGGATGCCTTTGATTTCTTTTTGTTGTCTGATTGCTGTGGCTAGGACTTCTAATATTATGTTGAATAGCAGTGGTGATAGTGGACATCCCTGCCGCATTCCTCACCTTAGGGGGAAAGCTCTCAGTTTTTCCCCATTGAGAATTATATTCGCTGTAGGTTTTTCATAGATGGCTTTTATGATATCGAGGTAGGTACCCTCTATCCCTGTACTCTGAAGGGTTTTGATCAAGAAAGGATGCTGTACTTTGTCAAATGCTTTTTCTGCATCTATTGAGAGGATCATATGATTCTTGTTCTTTCTTTTGTTAATATATTATATCACGTTGTTTGATTTGTGGATGTTGAACCAACCTTGCAGCCCAGGGATAAATCCCACTTGGTCATGGTGAATAATTCTTTTAATGTACTGTTGGATCCTATTGGCTAGTATTTTGGTGAGAATTTTTGCATCCATATTCATCAAGGATATTGGTCTGTAATTCTCCTTTTTGATGGAGTCTTTGATGGTTTTGGGATCAAGGTAATGGTGGCCTCATAAAATGAGTTTGGAAGTTTTCCTTCCATTTCTATTTTTTGGAAAAGTTTCAGGAGAATAGGTATTAATTCTTCTTTAAATGTTTGGTAGAATTCCCCTGGGAAGCCATCTGGCCCTGGGCTTTTGTTTGTTGGGAGATTTTTGATGACTGCTTCAATTTTCTTAGTGGTTATAGGTCTGTTCAGGTTTTCTATTTCTTCCTGGTTCAATTTAGGTAGTTGATACATCTCTAGGAATGCACCCATTTCTTCCAGGTTATCTAATTTGCTGGCATAGAGTTGCTCATAATATGTTCTTGTAATTGTATTTCTTTGGGGTTGGTTGTGATCTCTCCTCTTTCATTCATGATTTTGTGGATTTGGGTCATTTCTCTTTTCTTTTTGATCAGTCTGGCCAGGGGTTTATCAATCTTGTTAATTCTTTCAAAGAACCAGCTCCTAGTTTCGTTGATCTGTTCTACTGTTCTTTTGGTTTCTATTTCATTGATTTCTGCTCTGATCTTTATTATTTCTCTTCTCCTGCTGGGTTTAGGCTTTATTTGCTGTTCTTTCTCCAGCTCCTTTAGGTGGAGGGTTAGGTTGTGTCTTTGAGACCTTTCTTGTTTCTTGAGAAAGGCTTGTATTGCTATATACTTTCCTCTCAGGACTGCCTTTGCTGTATCCCAAAGATTTTGAACTGTTGTGTTTTCATTTTCATTGGTTTCCATGAATTTTTTAAATTCTTCTTTAATTTCCTGGTTGACCCATTCATTCTTTAGTAGGATGCTCTTTAGCCTCCATGTATTTGAGTTCTTTCTGACTTTCCTCTTCTGATTGAGTTCTAGTTTCAAAGCATTGTGGTCTGAAAATATGCAGGGAATAATCCCAATCTTTTGGTACCAGTTGAGACCTGATTTGTGACCTAGGATGTGATCTATTCTGGAGAATGTTCCATGGGCACTAGAGAAGAATGTGTATTCCATTGCCTTGGGATGGAATGTTCTGAATATGTCTGTGAAGTCCATTTGGTCCAGTGTGTCATATAAAGTCTTTATTTCCTTGTTGATCTTTTGCTTAGATGATCTGTCCATTTCAGTCAGGAGGGTGTTAAAGTCCCCCACTATTATTGTATTGTTGTCAATGTGGTTCTTTGCTTTTGTTATTAATTGCCTTATATAATTGGCTGCTTCCATGTTAGGGGCATAGATATTTACAATTGTTAGATCTTCTTGTTGGATAGACCCTTAGTAGGATATAGTGTCCTTCTTCATCTCTTATTACAGTCTTTGTTTTAAAATCTAATTTGTCTTATATAAGGATTGCTACCCCAGCTTTCTTTTGGTGTTCATTAGCATGGTAAATGGCTTTCCACCCCTTCACTTTCAATGTGGGGGTGTCTTTGGGTCTAAAATGAGTCTCTTGCAGACAGCATATTGATGAGTCTCTTTTTTTAATCCAATCTGAGAGCCTGTGTCTTTTGATTGGGGCATTTAGCCCATTTACATTCACGGTAACTATTGAAAGATAGGAATTTAGTGCCATTGTATTGCCTGTAAAGTGACTGTTACTGTATATTGTCTGTATTCCTTTCTGGTCTATGCTGCTTTTTGGCTCTCTCTTTGTTTAGAGGACCCCTTTCTATATTTCTTGTAGGGCTGGTTTTTTGTTTGCAAATTCCTTGAGTTTTTGTTTGTCCTGGAAGCTTTTTATCTCTCCTTTTATTTTCAATGACAGCCTAGCTGGATATAGTATTCTTGGCTGCATGTTTATCTCATTTAGTGCTCTGAAGATATCATGCCAGTCCTTTCTGGCCTGCCAGGTCTCTGTGGATAGGTCTGTTGCCAATCTAATGTTTCTATCATTATAGGTTACATATCTCTTCTCCCAAGCTGCTTTCAGGATTTTCTCCTTGTCTCTGAGACTCGTAAGTTTTACTATTAGATGTCGGGGTGTTGACCTATCTTTATTGATTTTGAGAGGGGTTCTCTGTGCCTCCTGGATTTTGATGCCTGTTTCCTTCCCCACATTAGGGAAGTTCTCTGCTATAATTTGCTCCAATATACCTTCTGCCCCTCTCTCTCTTTCTTCTTCTTCTGGGATCCCAATTATTCTAATGTTGTTTCATCTTATTGTATCGCTTATCTCTCGAATTCTGCGCTCGTGATCCAGTAGTTGTTTATCTCTCTTTTTCTCAGCTTCTTTATTTTCCATCATTTGGTCTTCTATATCGCTGATTCTCTCTTCTGCCTCATTTATCCTAGCATTTAGTGCCCCCATTTTTGATTGCACCTCATTAATAGCCTTTTTGATTTCATCTTGGTTAGATTTTAGTTCTTTTATTTGTCCAGAAAGCATTTCTCTAATAATTTCCATGTTTTTTTCAAACCCAGTTAGTATCTTTAAAGTCATGATTCTGAACTCTAGGTCTGACATCGCACTAATGTCCGTATTGAGTAGGCCCCTGGCAGAGGGTACTAACTCTTGTTCTTTTTGCTGAGGTGATTTTTTTCATCTTGTCATTTTGTACAAAGGAGAATAGATGAATGAGAGAACAAAGTGCTAACAGATTAACAACATCCCCAGAAAATATACTCTAATCAAATCAGAAAAGACCTGAAACCAGGGGAAAAGAAAGGGAAAGAAAAAAGAAAGAGGAAAAAAAAAGATAAAAACAAACAAAAACAGAACAAAACAAAAAAAACAGAATATGATCAAATATGATCAGGCTAGTGCATAGATCAGTGCCACACACTAGATTTTTGGGTGTATTGTAGTCTGTTAGAAGAAAGTGCCTCCTAAAATTTTAAAGAAAGACTTATATATGTACAAAATAAGGGTTGATACGATAAAGGGATGGAATATGACTGTAAAGATGAAAATTATAAAAAATTTTAAAAAAGGAATTGATAAGAAGATGTTTGAAAAAAGAAAGAAGAGGATTTAAAAAAAGGAAAGAAAAAAAGGGAGGGAGAGAATGTGATCAGGCAGGAGACTAGAACAAAGCCATACACTAGAGATTTAGGGTATATTTTGATATGTTAGAAGAAACTGTATCTCAAAATTTTAAAAAGAGAACAACTTATATATATATATCTGCCAAAAATAAGGGTAACTACTATGAAGGGATAAAATATGACTCTAAAAATGAAAAATAAAAATGCTTTTTTAAAAAGAGGGATTGATAAGATGTTGGTTGAAAAAGGGAAAAAGAAAAATTAAAAAAAATTTTAAAAAAATTAAAAAATTAAAAAAAATTAACTCTGAAAGACTAACGAATCATGGTAAAAAAGCCATGAATTCTATGTGCAGTATTCCCCTAGCGCTGGAGTTCTGCCGTTCTCCTTGATCGGTAAACTTGGTCTTGGCTTGCTGGCTGTTCGTCCTGATCTTCTGCGGGAGGGGCCTGTTGCCGTGGTTCCCAAATGCCTTTGCTGGAGGCGGAATTGCCCCGCCCTTGCCGGTCCAGGCTAAGCAATCTGCTCAGGTTTGGTCTCGGGAGGTTTTGTTCCCTGCAAGCTTTCCGTACAGCGTTGGAGGATGACAGTAAAAATGGCAGCCTCCCAATCTCCGTCCAGAGGAGCTGAGAACTCGGGGCCCCACTCCTCAGTGCGCCCCCAGAGAAAAGCAGTCACTCCCGTCTCCCCGGTCCTCGGCCGCACTCCGTGCTCACCCGGCCTGTGACCGAGCGTTTCTGTATCTGGCACCCGACCCCGTGTGAAATCTCCAAACCCAGCAGATCCCTGCGGTGCGCTCCCGCACCACTCCTCCCGGGGGAGGAAGGGGCGTCTCCCAGCTCTCCCCTCCCTGCTGGAGGAGCAGTGGCCCGATTGTCACCGATCAGTTTATAGCAACCCCGAGCTGAGAGCCCGCGCCTCGGTTCCATCTTGGCAGCCAGCTTCCCCGCTCTGATACCTGGGAGCTCCGCCGTACTCAGGCACCCCCCGTCTTTCTGTGGCCCCGAGGGTCCTGAGACCACACTGTCCTGCGAGGGTTCCACCCCCAGCTTAGCCACTGGAGCGACGTCCCTCCGCGGAGCCGACTTCTAAAAGTTCTGATTTTTGTGCTCCGCGGCTCTATCACTTGCCAGAAGCAGCCAACGGAGGCCCCCTCCCCCGCTGTCTATCCTCCCAAATATTACCTCGGATTCACTTCTCCGCACATCCTACCTTCCAGAAACTGGTTACTTTTCTGTTCAGAGAGTTGTTGCTATTCTTTTCTTCAATCTCCTGTTGAGTTCGTAGGTGTTCAGAATGGTTTGATCCCTATCCAGCTGAATTCCTGAGACCAGATGAAATCCAGGTCTCCTACTCCTCCGTCATCTTGCTCTGCCCCCCCCATCATATTAGTTTCCTTAAAAGAAGTTCTTCCCATCTCTCAGGTTACAAAAATATGTTTCTATAATTTATAGCTCTATAATTTTATTTTTTATATTAGGTCTTTATTCTATCTGAAATATGCCTTATGGGTGCTATAAGTCGTATATACATCATTATTTTCTCTCTATGGTAAGGCAGTTATGAAACAATCCATTCTTTTATCACTGGGAGATATGACCCCTCTTGTTCAAGTTTCTAATCAAAAGCTGGGTAAATTTAGAAAGTTGTGCCAAACTCAAATAATAGAGCACATAGAATTTTCAGGACAAGACAGATAAACTCTTACAATGGTGTTCAACTGAGAAAGTTTTCTTGTAAAGGGTGATCAGCTAAGAGAAATAGTTTAGATCAAAGTCAGTTTGGACATTGGTGTTCTTTTTCCTGAATTACCAAGCAATACTATAATGACTGAAGTAATAATTTACCAATTTTATTGAAGGTATCCCTCAAAGCCCATAGTTTGTGGCCTTTAAAGGAGCATAGAATAGTCCCAGGTCTTCTTATTATTTTCTTTTGCCACAAATTTCCGCTGCTATGCACTAGACAGGCCACACTGATGTTATGCCACACACCGAGCAAGATAATTATAACCCACAGAGGGAACTTAAAAGTACATCCATGTGTCTTTAATGTATTTTCTGAAGCCATTATAGTCTATCTTATTAAGTAAAAATTTTAAGATAACATTATGGTCTATTAGATGATGTCTTAGATCTGGTTTAATCTTCTGGACACTATTGATAATTCTTCAAAATAAAAACCATAACAAAAATGCAAGCCTGAAATCCTTAAAATTTAGCAATAAGAAATACTTTCAAGTGACAACTAATTTTGATAGCAAAATATTTCTTGTATCTACATATAATTGTTGCAAGTGTAAATAAAATAGCATCTTTAAACAACTGAGTTAAAAGGGAGACAGAATTAAATTGCTTAGGCTGCTAAATTTACAAGACAAGAAAAACTTTCCATAAATGTGTAAAAAGTAGGGCCATAAGTAGATTTTGCTTAAGGAAAAATGTGCTAGTTCCCTAATCTCCCAGTTTAATGACTCTAATGTGAACTCTAACATAAAACTTTTTATTAGGATAACAAAACAGCCAGCATGTTTCAACTTTTATAGGCTTATTCATATGAATTTTTCTCTCCAAGAATCCAAAATTGTATAAGACTTTCCAATATATGGAACATCAGTTATATTTTTTCTCTTTGTAGCTCTCAGTTCCTTTGGAGTAAGTGTGTAGTTTCATTTGCTATTTTGACTGACATAGTTTTTAATACTGAAGAGTCAGACCAATGAGAATGTGCTCTAGGAGATCTAAATGGATGATGATGTATTTATGAATGAAATGAATTCTGTGAATCTTACAAATTGATAGGAAAAGGGCAGATGGATGGGCTTTGAACTTATAAACTCAATCAATATGTATAAAATAAAGGAGTCTTCATAATGAGCCATCACGAACAATTCCCAAATGTACATATCTCAATGTTATCTATGGCCAAAGGGCCAAAATACTTTGCCTTTCTATAAGAAACTCATTAAAGACAAAAATAAAAACTTTTGTTATAGCCATATATTTTTATCACCTTGAATTTGGTGTGAGCTTAAGGTGAATCAAGAAGAAATAATTAATATTAGAAAAAAAGATTAAAATAAATGATGGATATAAGTGTAAAGAATATTAGGAGTCTTCATCTTAAAAAGCAAAAGTTAACTATCATCCTGATTGAACTCTATAAAGTGTGAATATTATTAACAAAGGTCATGGACATATTTGCCAAATTTCATATTATTAGAATTAAGAACACTTCTTGGAGCTTGAGTCAGAAAAATTTAAGACAGGGTTCAGAAGGACTACTTACACAGCAGCAATAAAGATATGACACTCAATACTCCAAGGATACATATGGTTAGTTAATAGAAAATAATTAAACATAGTTTAAAGATGTTAGAAAAGATGCTAGTGAGAGTAAAGTAATCTAGCTGTTTGGCCAGAATGACTTTCTTAGCCCCTTTTCCATTCTACATAAAGTTGGCATTTTTGTGTGATGCTAACAGAAAGAGCCTCAGATATAAAGTACTTGGTAAGTAAATGACTCCTGTACTCTTCTTCAAACACTACTCCAAGAGACATTTCAAATGACTGAGGGATATTTCAAAGTGCAAAACTCAGTAATGGGAAAACTGCACTGTTCAAAAGAGAAAAAAAGTCAATGAATATTAAAATGATGAAAGAATAGAATTTAGGCTAATTATCTCATAAGGTGATTATAAAACAGAACGAAAGTCCTAGTTATTACTTTAAGGAGAATAAGTATAAGGTAAACAGATAATAATGAACCACATAAAATAAATCCTGGATAATGCCAAAAATCACCACAGAATGAGAAGTTGGGAGGAAAAAACCAGATTATATCAATATTGTTAATGTCCTTTCTGGTCGAGAGAGAGCTAACAGATACTGTCAACTCTTTAAATTAACAATTAAAACAAAATAGCTTAAAGTGTGGCTTAGAAAATCAAAAGATTTGGAGGGTAAAAATGAATGAAAACACAATTCATATGGTGCACAATAAAAAACAAAAGAAGCATTTTTATAACATCAGAAAAAGTTATGACAAAAATAAGGTAAATATAGAGTTATTGCAGTAAAATAAATAGGTTAAAAGCTATCTCAAAAAGTTCAACTATGTATGTCCTGTAAGAGGTTTCTTTTAAACAAAATGACTAAAGAAACTAACAAAAAGAAAGCAGAGGTTGTAATATCAAAAAAGTGAAATTCAAGACAGGAAGTAATGGGAAAGACAGTCAATATTTAATGATAAAGGGTGATATGCATAATGTATGGGATGAATCATTATGTACAAAATAAATGTATTAATGATTTTTAGAAATATGTAAGACTGACCAGAGCATAAGAGCTCTGGAGAATTTTCAAAAGTTGATTATGACTAACTATAAGAAAGCCTTCATTAAATTCCCCACGGCAGAAAATTTAGAAGGAACATTTCTGTAGCAAAGCAATATAACTACACAGTGTAATCTTAAAACATCACATTAAAATCAGTTAAAAATTTAAAAACAAAAGCACTTTACTAAATAATTCTACTACCAAAGGGGAAAAGAGGACTAACTATAATTATGGAATATTGGAAAATCACAGCAAGACTACAAATTAGAAAAACTTATGATATATAGTTAAAGCTGTATCAGAGTCAAATTCAGAGCTTCACATGTCTTAATTTTTCCAGTTTTATTAAGATATGATGAACAAATAAAAATTGTACATATTAAAGTATACAACATGGTGTTTTGATGTAAGTATACCTTGTGTAATGATTACCATTTAAGCTAATTAATATATCCAGCTTCTCACAACATGCTTTTTTATCATTTTGTTTTATTTTCACCATGATAAGTGTATTCTTTAATCTGCATCCCCTATCTCACCCATCCCCCACCCACCTCCCCTCTGGTAACCATCAGTTTGTTCTCTAGAGTTAAGAGTCTGTTTCTTGGTTTGTCTCTCTCTTCCTCTATTTTTTTTATTTGTTTGTTTTGTTTCTTAGATACCACATATGAGTAAGATCATATGGTATATTTGTCTTTCTCTGACTCACCTATTTCCTTAGCATTATATACTCTGTAGCTGTATCCATGTCATTGCAAATGACAAGTTTTCATTCTTTTTTAAGGCCAAATAATATTCCATCACACATATATAAATATACCACATCTTTATCCATTCATCAGTCAATGGACATTTGGGCTTTTTCCATAATTTGGCTATTGTTGATAATTCTGCTATAAACATCTGGGTACACGTATCCCTCTGAATTAATGTTTTTGTATTTGGGCATAAATACGCACTAGTGCAATCCTGGATCATAGGGTAATTCTATTTTTAATTTTTTGAGGAATCTCCATACTGTTTTCCACAGTGGCTATACTAGTTTGCATTCCCACAAACAGTGCAAGAGAGTTCCTTTTTCTGCACATTCTCATCAACACCTGTGGTTTCTTGTGTTGTTGATTTTATCCATTCTGACAGGTGAGGTGATATTTCATTGTAGTTTTGATTTGCATTTCCCTGATGATGAGTGATGCTGAGCATCTTTTCATGTGTCTGTTGGCCATCTGCATGTCTTCTTTAGAGAAATATCTATTCTTCTGCCTATTTTTTATATTGAGTTGTATCAGTATGTTTCCTTTATTAAGTGAGAAAGGGTAAAAATTGAGCAAATTTTGCGATTCAAGATGTTTGAAAAATAAAAAAAAAGTAAAACTAAGGAAATTGAGGTAAGAGCCATGTAAAGATAAAAACAAATGTAATGCATTAGACAACAATAAAAATACTTACATTGAGAGGTGATTTTTCTGAATGAAATAATTTAATTGGACAAACCTCTAGAACAATGTTTATTTGAATGATACTTTGAAAAAATAAAGAGTTACTCATAAGTTTTACAAATGCTGTATCTAGATTTACAATCTAAATCAACATGTTAAAGAAACCTGTTAGTTAAAACCTTCTCTAACTTGTTTAATTCTCCATTTCAGCCCTTTCTGAACATAGATCTTTTCCCAAATTTTTACATCTGACTTATTAATATTCCATGGAACCTACTTTGGGAAATAATTCTTTGTATAAGTAGGAGGGGGAAACATATAAATAAAGATTTGAAATAAAAAAATATAGCTTTTGCTGAAATTAAAAAAAATAAAATGTTATTCTTTGAAATAATATGTATGAGTTAGTCTCAAAACCTGCTGCATGTACAGTTGAAAATCATGATGAAATGAGCTATTTAAAGAGGGCAAAGAGTAGTCAAACTGATTAATGGAAAAAGTCTTGTGAAGTTGCCAGTCATCACGGAAGAAAATGAACATATGTTGAGAAAATATTAACTCCAGTATAAGCACAAGTCCAGTTTCACAAGTGAGTTCGTTTAAACTATCAAGTAACAGATATTCTTATGCCAAATAAAATATTCCCCATAATAGGCAAAGTGAAACAAATGGAAAAAAATAGTGTCAATTTATTTTTTTTATTTCAAACATATTTTATTTTTTATTATGTTAATCACCATACATTACATCATTAGTTTTTGATGTAGTTTTCCATGATTCATTGTTTGCATATAACACCCAGTGCTCCATTCAATATGTGCCCTCTTTAATACCCATCACCAGGCTAGTCCATCCCTCCATGTGGCCCTCTCCCCTCTAGAATAAATATTGTGAAGATGTCAATGTTACCTAGAGCAATCTACACATTTAAAGTAATCCCTATCAAAATACCATCAACTTTTTTCAAATGAATGGAACAAATAATCCTAAAATTTGTATGGAACCAGAAAAGACCCCGAATGGCCAGAGGAATGTTGAAAAAGCAAAGCAAAGCCGGCAGCATCACAATTCTGGACTTCCAGCTCTATTACAAAGCTGTCATCATCAAGATGGTATGGTACTGGCAGAAAAACAGACACACAGATCAATGGAACAGAATAGAGAGCCCAGAAATGGACCCTCAACTCTATGGTCAACTAATCTTTGACAGAGCAGGAAAGAATGTCCAATGGAAAAAAGACAGTCTCTTGAACAAATTGTGTTGGGAAAATTGGACAGCCACATGCAGAAGAATGAAACTGGACCATTTCTTTACACCACACACAAAAATAGATTCAAAATGGATGAAAGACCTAAATGTGAGACAGGAATCCTTTAAAATCCTAGAGGAGAACACAGGCAGCAACCTCTTCGACCTCAGCCGCAGCAACTTCTTCCTAGAAACATCGCCAAAGGCAAGGGAAGCAAGGACAAAAATGAACTATTGGGACTTCATCAAGATAAAAAGCTTCTGCACAGAAAAAAAAAGTCAACAAAACCAAAAGTCAACTGACAGAATGGGAGAAGATATTTGCAAATGACAGATCAGATAAAGGGCTAGTATCCAAAATCTATAAAGAACTCATCAAACTCAACACCCAAAGAACAAATAATCCAATCCAAAAATGGGCAGAAGACACATTTTTCCAAAGAAAACATCCAAATGGCCAACAGACACATGAAAAAGTGCTCAACATTGCTCGGCATCAGGGAAATCCAAATCAAAACCTCAATGAGATACTACCTCACACCAGTCAGAATGGCGAAAATTAACAAGTCAGGAAATGACAGATGTTGGCAGGGATGTGGAGAAAGGGGAACCCTCCTACACTGTTGGTGGGAATGCAAGCTGGTGCAGCCACTCTGGAAAACGGTATGGAGGTTCCTCAAAAAGTTGAATATAGAGCTACCCTACGACCCAGCAATTGCACTACTGGGTATTTACCCCAAAGATACAAATGTAGGGATCCGAAGGGGTACGTGCACCCCAATGTTTATAGCAGCAGTGTCTACAATAGCCAAATTATGGAAAGAGTCAAGATGTCCAACGACAGATGAATGGATAAAGAAGATGTGGTATATATGCACAATAGAATATTATGCAGCCATCAAAAGGAATGAAATCTTGCCATTTGCAACAACATGGATGGAACTGAAGGGTATTATGCTGAGCAAAATAAGTCAATCAGAGAAAGACATGTATCATATGACCTCACTGATATGAGGAATTCTGAATCTCAGGAAACAAACTGAGGGTTGCTGGAGTGTTGGACGATGGGAGGGATGGGGTGGCTGGGTGATGGACACTGGGGAGAGTATGTGCTATGGTGAGCGCTGTGAATTGTGTAAGACTGTTGAATCACAGACCTGTACCTCTGAAACAAATAATACATTATATGTTAAAAAAAAGAAGATAGTAGGAGGGGAGACGGATCAATTTATTTTTTTTAAACTAATTTAACCCTGATAATGAAGTCTGAAAAAATATTCTAGACCAGCCACTCTCACATGAATATGGATTCAGAAATTTAAATTACAACAGCATTTTTCAAAAGAACACACTACTTATGGGATATTAATAACAGTTCCATGAAATAATTTTCAGGTCATAAAAGACAGAAACACTAGATTACAGAATATCTTACAGTAATGTAAAATTATTGGTAATTGATAATTTTAAAATGCCAAAATTCACTGTGAACCTTAAAGTGCAGATGAAGTTTGCATTGTTTATAAATCTACTTAATTGTGCAATTTTTCTGGATAGACACACTGTAGGACCAATGATTGATGAAATATCAGTTTTGGAGATGCTGCTCTGGAGGCATTACCATTAATGACAGAACTGAGACAAGAATACCCATAGACACCACTTACAAAAATATATTTTAGGAGTGCCTGGGTGGAGCAGTTGCTTAGACAACCAACTCTTGGTTTCAGCTCAGGTCATGATCTCAGGGTCGTGAGATCGAATCCTGCCTCATGCTCTATGCTTGGGACTCTCTCTCCCTCTCCCTCTATCCCTCCCCCACCTCTCTCTCTCTCTCAAATAAATAAATAAATATTTAAGGAAATATATGTTAGCTTAATAAATGCAAGAAAAAAAGGGGGAAAAAGCATAACTATTGCAGAAACTCACATTTTCCTGATTCTCAAGTGTATGTTCATAAACATTGTGCTTAACCACCAATATGGTGAAGAATCAGAGCTTTTCCTTCATCATAATCATCATTGTCATCATCAAAATATAATGCACAACACTTCACTTCCTAGGAAACAAGTGACTGAGCTGGGGAACTATTAGAAATAGTAAGAGAGTTCAGTAAATGGTACAATTATAAAATGAACAGAAATAATAGATTTTCTACATACCATAAGTAACCAGTTAAAATATACGAAAAAATCCCATTCATGATAGAACAAAAAAACAAAACAACCTGGAATAAAGTTAATAGTACTGAGAAATTATGAATAAGACTTCAAATTTTCAATAAAGAATATAAAAAAGTTGAACAAATCCACAATGAGATTGAAAATTGTATAGATGTCAATTTATCCCAAATTAATATACACATTTAATGCTCCCCCAGTGTCACACTGGAATTAATTTTGCAAGTACACAAAGAAGAGTCTTAAACTGAATGTGAAAAAATAACATAGTACCAGAAGTCCTAGCCACAACAATTAGGTAAGAAAAAGAAATTAAAGTCATCCAAATCAGAAAGGATAAAGTAAAACTGCCTTATTTGCAGATGATATATCATATATAGAAAACCCTCAAGACTCCACAAAAAAAACCCTGTTAATGATATGAGGAATTCTTAATCTCAGGAAACAAACTGAGGGTTGCTGGAGTGGTGGGGGTGGGAGGGATGGGGGGGCTGGGTGATAGACATTGGGGAGGGTATGTGCTATGGTGAGCGCTGAATTGCGCAAGACTGTTGAATCACAGATCTGTACCTCTGAAACAAATAATACAATATATGTTAAAAAGAAGAAGAAGAAGAAGAAGATAGCAGGAGGGGAAGAATGAAGGGGGGCGGAATCGGAGGGGGAGACGAACCATGAGAGACGATGGACTCTGAAAAACAAAATGAGGGTTCTAGAGGGGAGGGGGGTCGGAGGATGGGTTTGCCTCGTGATGGGTATTAAAGAGGGCACGTTGTTCTGCATGGAGCACTGGGTGTTATACACAAACAATGAATCATGGAACACTATATCAAAAACTAATGATGTAATGTATGGTGATTAACATAACAATAAACAATTAAAAAAAGAAAAAAGAAAAAAACTGTTAACACTAACAAATGAATTCCATAAAATTGTATGATACAAAATCAATATACAAAAATCAGTTGCATTTCCATATACCAGCGAAGACCTATCAGAAGCAGAAATCTTTAAAAATCCCACTTAAAATTTCATCAAAAGAATAAAATACTTAGGAATAAATTTAACAAGGAGGTGAATGATTTGTACACTGAAAAATGTAAGACATTGATGAATGAAACTGAAGAAGACACAAATAAATGAAAATATATTCTGTGTTCATGGATTGGAAGAATTAATATTTTTCAAATGTCTGTACTATCCAAAGTGATCTACTGATTCAGTGCAATACCTATCAAAATTCCAAAGGCATTTTTCACAGAAATAGAAAAAACAATCTTAAAATTTGTGTGGAACCACAAAAGATCACAATTAGCTAAAGCAATCATTTTTATTTCAGTTTTTGTTTATTTTATAAAGAGAGCAAGTACAAGTGTGAGTTTGGGGAGGGGCAGAGGGAGAAGGGGAGAGAGAGAATCTCAAGCAGACACCATGCTGAGTGCGGAGCCCAATGCGGGGCTCCATCCCACAACCCTGAGATCATGACCTGAGCTGAAATCAAGAGTCAGGCACTTAACTGACTGAGCCACCCAGGTGCCCCTTGCCAAAGCAATCTTGAGAAAGAAGAATAAAGCTGGAAGCATTTCAAACTATATTACAAACATAAAGTAATTAAATAGAATGACAGATCAATGGAACAGAATTGAGAGCCCAGAATAAACCCTTGCATGTATGGTCAATTACTCTAAGAGAAAAGAACCAAGAATATATGATGGGAACAGCATAGTCTCTTCAATAAATGGTATTGGGAAAACTGGAGAGTCTCAGGCAAAAGAATGAAACATGACACCTATTTTACACCTTACACAAAAATGAACTCAAATTGGATTAAAGATTTGAATGTAAGACCTGAAACCATAAAACTCCTAGAAGAAAACATAGGGGTAAAGCTTCTTCACATTGGTCTTAGCAATGATTTTTTAGCCACTGGAGCGACGTCCCTCCGCGGAGCCGACTTCTAAAAGTTCTGATTTTTGTGGGACTGGTGGTTAAAGGGTACAGACTTTCAATTATACAATGAATGAGATCTGAAAATCTGATGTATAACATGGTGACTCTAATTGATAACACTGTTTTGTATAGCTGATCTGCAATACTTAAATGTTCTCACAAAAAGAGGTAAATAGGTGAGGTGATGGCTGTATATTAATTAACTTGATGGGGGAGAATCCTTTCATCATGTTGTATACTTTACATATCTTACAACTTTATTTGTCAATTATACCTTAATAAAGCTGAAAAAAGAAAACATACAAATGGCAAATAGGCATATGAAGAGATGCTCAACATCACTGATCATTAAAGAAATGCTAATTAAAGCAATGTGATACCACTACACATCTATCAGAATGGTTAAAATCCAACAGAATGAAACACAACAAAACAAAAGCAATGTGACAACACCCATTGCTGGTAAACAGGTGGAGCAAGAGGAACTTACTCATCGCTAGTGAACATGCAAAATGGCACAGTCCCTTTGGAAGGCAGTTCAGCTGTTTATAATGAAGCTAAATACAGTCTTACTATATGACTCAATAATCACGCTCCTAGGTATTTACTCAATTGATGTGCAAACTTATATTCACACGAAAACCTGCACATGAAAGTTTATAGCGGCTTTATTCATAAATGCCGCAAACTGGAAGCAACTGAGATGGTGTTTTAATAGATAGGTTGGGTAAGCAAAGTGTGGTACATCCATACAGTGGGATACTATTCGGTGATAAAAAGGTATGAACTATCAAGGCCCACAAAAACACTTACGAATCTTAAATGCTAAGTGAAAGAAGCCAGTCTGAAAATCTAAATGCTGTTGGATTCTATTTATATAGCATTCTCGAGACAAAGCTGTAGAGAGAGTAACCTAATCAGTGGTTGCACAAGGTTTAGGGAAGGGGGAATATTGAATAGGTAAAGTACAGATTTCTTTTTAGGGTGGTGAAATTATTTTGTATGATATTGTAATGGTGGATACATAACTAGGCATTTGTTGAAGCTCACAGAACTTTATGGTACAGAGTGAACTTTATAGTTCAAAGGATGCAAATTAAAAAGAAATTGTTTAAGACATCAGAAGATCCCAGAACAAAATGTAGAATGTAATAGAAGAATCTAACTTTGGGGCGCCTGGGTGGCTCAGTCAGGTAAGCGTCTACCTTCGCTCAGGTCATGATCCTGGGGTCCTGGGACAAAGCCCTGCTTGGTCAGGCACACTGCTCAGTGGGGAGCCTGCTTCTTCCTCTCCCTCTGCCCCGCCCCCCTGCTCAAGCTGTCTCTCTCTCTCTCTCTCTCTCTGTCTCAAATAAATAAATAAAATCTTAAAAAAAAAGAATCTGCATCACAAATGTATGGAATAATCTCACTGACAGGAAAAGGTACTGATTTGTATCTATAACTTACAACAGATCTTGAGTTAATGAAGTTTTATTATGATTAACAAGTTTCATTGATCAATAATAAAACACAAATGTCTGAATTTTAAAATAGCAGAATAAACACCTGTCCAATAAGAAAAACAAACTGCTAATTAACTTGCCTAAGGCAATTCAAAATTACATATAAAAAAGTGAAAGTTAAAACTAAAATGTACCATCCACCTTCCTCTTTCAAATTGACAGTGAGAAACGTCCAGTACTTCAACTGAACGCCCACCTTGAAACAGATTTGTAACCATTTTGTTCTCTATTGTTACTCCAACTAGGACCAAGTAATTCAGTACACTTAAAAGAGGGCAATTTATCTTAAATTGTTGCTTAGTGTCAGTCAGAAAGGTAATGCTATCCATAGCATGCAGAAAGGTATTGAGAAGCAAAGGCAAAGCTAACTAACCTCTTTCCTGCCTCTGTTAAATTATGTACAATGTAATTGACTTCTTTATTTGGGTGGTTCTGAATATTCAGAAAATCAGACACACCCATATTTAAATACAAATTCTAAATCACATCTCCTAAACAAATATAATAACGTTTATGATTTCTTGTTCATTTTTTCCTCTGTAAGTCTCCACCAGGATAAATAATCCCGAGTAGAACTAACATATCTTTTTAACTAGGTTGAAGTTGTAAAATGACTTCAAACATATTTTCATTTTTTTCTTAGAAGAAAGAAAAAGATGATGACCTTTTAGTCAAAGATATAAAAGTGCAATGATTTGAGAGAAAACTAGGATAGATTTTTCTCATTAATATTAACAGAAAAGAAAAAAAAAAAACCCTATCAGTATAATGACACATTACACTCTGAATTGGGCTTCTCAGGGGCATGACTAATTGTCCTTTGGGGCAATAAAAATAAGAGTAGAGAAAATTCAAAAAGGAGGAATGTTTTGGAAGTAAAACAAAACAAAACAAGACACAACACCATGCAGATCTGTCTAAATTGGTCCTGTGGAAAGGAGAATCTGGAAGAAACTCTTAAATAATTATCATTATTTACCCACCTGATTCAATAACACTTAGACAAAGAACCAGATTTTTGTCATCGGCATGCTTCTATTCTTGTACATATTTATTAGCTCTTAGAAATAAAATGTTACTCTATTTGCTCTCAAGTGCTATAATTTCTATCCTGTTTACCACTTTATTCTATTATATTCTATGATACTCACCTGCCATCTTACTCCATGTAAATCAATGGTGGATATGGACCCTGGGTAATATTGAATTCCCTGGGATATCTTAGTCTGGAGAAGTAACTTGCAAATATTTGTGAAATCAAGAGGAAAACTGGAGAATTCACCTATGTTTTAAATCAGATTAAACACACTTTTATTGGATTGCTGCTTGTTATACTTTTAAAAATTGATTTTGTAAGTGCTCTTAGACTATACAAAGTAAGTCATGTAAGAGCATTTACATGGAATCTCATGAAAGAATAAATTTTAAAACCAAATTATAAAGACATTATCAACTCACAATAGTAAAGTGGAAAAGCCCAGATCTTCATTTTTTCCTGGGTTATTTCATTTAGATTATAAAATAGAAAAATTAAATTATCAACCTAAATATGCAGACACATAATAGTGTTCCCCCCAAAATCATGGTTATTAAAGCCACACACTGCTCACTAGAGGGTTACAACTTAGCAACTGCACATGAATCAGGCCTGTAGGACTCCACACCCAGGATGTGACTAGATTCTTTGAGACAAATATCCACAATGCCCCCCTATTCCCTGTCCTCATGGAGCTTTCATTCTAGTGGTAGGAGACCAACCGTCAGTCAACAATTAAAATACATAACATATTAGAGAAGGATAAGTGCTAGGAGAAAAATGAACGAAGGATAAGGGATAGTAAGCCTTATCTCCAATCACTTCCAACACTAAGCAATTTCCTTCTATATGACTCAGTCCCGAATGTAAAAGTCTTTCCTATTTTTGATAAACCCAACAGCTTTTCCCAGTCACTATGTTTAGAAATGAAATGTGTAATACCATTTACCAAGCACAAATTCCTTCTTGTATAACACCAAAGAGCATCAACGTGTGATAGATAAAGTATATTTTTGCAAGTGGTGGGAAGAGAGATCAAATTAATCACTGTGAAGTTCTACTGCTATTTTTTAGCCACTAGGAGTGAAGGGCTTGGGGGATGACTTGGTGAAGCAGAGGTCAGCCAAATGTCTCACCCACCTGGTTTATCCTTCTAGGAGAAATAGAAAATAAAAGATTGTTTTCTCATTTAGTGATCAGTGCTCTGAGATCACTGATAATGTTATAAACTCTAATTACTACCTAATTTCTACTCTGCATTAATTATGTCATTCAAATGAAAATATTTCTGTGTATGGCAGGAGTGGTGTAGAAGATAAAGACTTTGGTCTCAGCTTGACTTCATGATTCCATATAGACCCACCATGACCTTCTGCAGTTATTCACAATATTAAAAAAAATCCCCATAGTTCCACAATATATATAAATCTTCAGATGGAAAAATTAGTGTCTACCTAAACAGATGCTTCTCTTTCTAGCCAATGTGACAAAGCAAAACAAAACCTGTACGATTCGCATATGCCATAGGTTTGAAATATATACAGATTCTACAGTACACTATAACTTATCTCTCCCTTTCTTAGAGTAATAATAATAAACAAATCAAATAAACTTACTAAAGGGCCACTTTTAGTTTCTATGACTCTGTCATTTCATACCCTTTTCTCATTTGGTGAAGTGACTAAGTGGAAACAATTCTTCCTTTGTACATTTGTGGCTTTCCCATTTTGCTCACAGAGTTTGAGTTCTTCTTAATTATATTTGAATTATAGCTAAATCCTCTTGGCTGAAACTTCCCTTTAAACAGTGTTTTTTCATTTCATTCCAACCTCTGCACAAGTGAGATAGCATTTGAAAAATACCTTTTTTTTTTTTTTTTTTTGATCATGAGTCCCTTTTCTCTAACACCTAGAAAAGCTCTGGTTCTCGGAACACAAACTTACCTACAGTGTCTGTCTAAGAGTCTTGCCCCACCTGTCCAAACTTTGTTACCACAGTCACGTAATATGAGCGCGTATTCCAGTCTAGGAAGTTAGCTCCCTATGCAATAATCATGCCACTCTCATTTTTAACTATGTGAATTTGTTTAAGATGTTCACTGTGCTTGGAATACCTTTTCTTTTTCTTCAGTCTATCTAATTCCTACCCATATTTCAAGACCTTAGATTTCATTCATTGTATCACATGCATGTAATGCAGGGACAACTAAACCTATTGTCAGTTGAACCTCGAAAGAGAATCCCACTGAACCAGTACAGAAAATTTTCCAATGGCAAACGGGTTTTCCAGGTCCTCGATGAAGATGAAGTAGAAATTTCTAAGAGAACTCCCTTTTATGCCATTTGTAATTTGTTATATGTAAGGATAAGGAAGTTAGTTGTCTAGAAATAAGTATTTAGTTCTTATTCCAGAGTGTAGATTCAGAGTCAATCATTTTCAGATAATTTTTTGGTTTTCCTCATAAAACCATCAACTGAAGAACACTTCTGAGTCTTTTTCTAGATAAATATCTGGATTGTACGGATTTTACCTGACCAAACAAAGATTCAGGTGTCCAGTGGGTAAGTAGTATTACTAGTATAGTGCTTCATTGAAAGGACTAATTTCTGAGCGGGTATACTACATATCAAAATTGAATACAATATTGGTGGCCTATGAGCAAAGGAGCACTGGTACAAAACTGCACTATTACTCAGAAAAGTAACAGGAGGTAAGCAGTCTCTCTCTCTCTCTCTCGCTCGCTCTCTCTCTACCTCTCACTTTGATGTGCATTTCCACTCCATGTTTTACAAGCATTACTTTGGATCTGTGGAACACAACTCATGATATCATATTATTTCATTATACTAATATTGTGGCACTCCACATACATCACACTAACATAACGAATACTAAAAACATGAAATTTGACTTGAAATTCATGACACAATGGAATAGCTTCGGAACAATTCAAAACAATGACAGTAACTTCTTCCTTCTTACCCTATATGCTATTATTTTTGGTAAGTGGAATCCATATTCCCACACAAACTAGAATTGCTAAACTCTTAATAGCCTCCCCGTGGTTTTGCTTCTTACTATGATGCCTTCACTGATTTCATCATAGTTCAAGCATAATAAGAAATCATCATTTGTCCTCAGGAGCATGAACTGATTGAGGCTATTTCTACATTCACAGCAGCCTGGCTCTGAAATAACTCTTCTGTCAATCCACCCACCGGCTTTCTGCCAGCAGCATAACTGCTGTACATAAACTCTCCCTATGCTGGATAATTACCACAAAGCATCCAATTCGTTTCTTAATAAACTTTCACTTCCATAATTCTATTAATTTGTGACTCAAAAAAGGCTGCTTTCTGCTTCTAAAACACACTTAGCCTTAGGTAATATTTCACAGAAGATGATTTTAGATGCCGCTCATTTATAATCCATGAATGCTTTTTCTGATTTAATGAAGTACTATATACCAAAATTTGTGCTTTTTTCAGTTACATATAATAGAAACCCCCAAATAATTAAGGCTGAAACCAAAAGACTTACTCTCCACATAAAATAAATCAAGAGATATGTAGGCCAGAGGTGCTATGATGACGTTTTTACCTGTCACTGTTAGCACATGTTTGTATACTGAAGTCTACCTTATGGCTCCTGGAGAATTTCAGGCGGCAAGCAAAAGGAATAAGGGGCCTGAAGAAGTATATCTTCCACCCAGGGGCCTTCCTGGTGTTTCTATATATTACGTTCACTTGCTTCTCACTGGCAAGGGACAAGGGGAAGTGTAGTCTTTGGGTTGTGTGCATCGCTGTTCTGAAAATAATGAGGGATCTGTTACCAAAAAAGAGAACAGATACAGAATAGGCAACCATTAATTTCTCTCATAACATTTTTACCTTTTTAAGTTCCTGCCAGTTGAGTCTATATATTTTAATGCAAAGACCACAGTCTTTGGGGTCAGTAGATTCTGTTCAAGTCTTGGATCTGCCCCTTACAGGGTATATCACCTTTGGCATGTCCCTATCTCTGAATGTCTTATCTTTAAAATGGAGATTCTAACACTATCTCACAAGACGAACATGAAAGAGAAGGTGATATGTATAATGATGCTTTACAAATAGTTCCTTTTACATGAGTTATTGTTATGTTACTATTTTTTATGTATGAGTTTGTAAGTATTTGTTTTAGCTAAGAGGACTATGAAAGGAAAAAGAATCAATAAAATTATTCTATAATCCTGTGGTCTCTAAGGTTGTTTATGCTTATCTCAGAGAATGCAGGAAGAAAATACAAAGGCTTTGATCCCTATTAAATGAAAATAAAAACTTATCTAGAGTAGTGAGCCACAGAAAAAGTTGTTAGTTTAGCAGAGTAGGCAGGGAGTCTGAGCACCTGAATGCAAACTTTCTCCACTTCACAACCTCATGGGAAACCAGTGCTAATGAATAGGCAGCTTCATGTAGATGATAGCTCTTCTAGCAGAGACGGCTGACTGCCTACCCAATATTAATCTCCTTTATTCATCTTCCTAAAAACCTTGATTTGATTCCAGTATTGTCTTCTGTCCATACAACTGAATGACAGTATTCATGACAGCAATATGGAAATGTATTAGTATTACCCATCAGTTGGTTACATTTGCCAAATATTTTCTTCATCTTCTTTCTCTAAAAAAAGGCACATGTTTAAGGACATTTTCTAGTATAATTAGTATGATAAAATGATAAATGGCCAAACAGTGGCATATCTTCCCAAGAGGAAATACTAAAAATTAATGTCTGTGCATATAATTCATTTGATTTAATTTATAGGGCCATGAAGTTGAGAGAACTATATATTTTGAAATGGAAAAAATGTTATTTTCTTCAAAATTGTCCTTCCATATCTTCCTTCTGAGTTTGTTATATAAGTGCCCATATTATATTGACTTAAGTGACCTGCTATATCTCTTTCCTAAAATGCCTTCTGTCACAGAGAAAATGCTAATACCTTTAATATATAAAGCTTATAGAAATCAATAATATAAATAGCAAAGACCTTAATAGATAAAAAGATGAAGAAGATAGGCACATAAATTCTCTGGCATAGGTAAAAAGTGTTTCAAGAAAAAGAGAGTAGCCAACCATATTTCAAATTCTGCTGAGAAGTCAAGTAAGATGTGGAGTGAAAAACAGCCGTTGGAACTAGAAGCACAGAGATTGTTACTCTCTTGGACGAGTGTGATTTTGGTGGAAATACGAGGCAGCAGCCCGCCTGAGACAGACTGAGGACCTAGTGGTAGCAGAGAAAATGCAGACTAGGAAGATAGACAATGCTTGTAAAAAAGTCTGTGAAGATGACAGAAGAGAAGCATCAACGCATGAGAGATGTTGGCTCCAGGTAGGAGATTTGCTGGGGATGTAGTAGGGGGAGGGAGCATAATCAGTTATGCATGTCTCTGAGGTGCTGACAGGAAATGGGATCTGGAGTACAGGTGCAGAGTTGTACCTTATAGAATGGAATGGATATTTCATAAAATTAATAGTAGTGATGTAGAAAGAATGGCTGCGATACACATATATTTTTATGTTGGGCAGTGGGAAGCTGAGGTCGTTCCCAACTGATTTGAGGAAAAAATCCAGTTTAGGGACTGTGAAAAGAACAGTGAAGAGGAGAAAGCATTGAGTACTAAAAATACTAGTTTTAAGGAAACCAAGGAAAATATTTAAGCATTTCTGACATTCTCAGTATGATTAAAGAATATTTGGTCCCTACAAAACAGAAACAGAAGATGGTAAGGAGAGAAGAATCTGATATACAAGGCAACAAGATAAAATAAGACGTGAGAAAAGTGAAAAGACCTAAGTAGAATAAAACATGCAATAGAAAAATTGAAGTCTGTTCTGGAGTTAATCAAGAGCAAATGAGAATATTGCTGTAGAGGCCGAATTCAGCAATGTGGAAAAAAAAAAAAAGAAAACCCTGAGATTCTTTCCCAAATTGTAGAAGAATAGAACAAAGAGATGAAAATAGTAAGGAAGAAAATAATGCACGTGAGAGATAGGCAAAGGGGAATTCAGTGCTCAGGTGTTCCGGAAGAGAAAGCAAAATGATTAGAGTAACAACAACAATCACATATGATAGAAGAAAATTTCCTGCGGTTAAATATTTAAATATATTACTTTTGTAGTCATATATAAACAACTCATATGTCTAAGATAATCAATGTAATAATATCCACATATAAATATATTTAAATGATAAATGTATTTATTTATATTTATTAATAAAATAATATAATAAAAATGATAATTAATAAAGAATAATACATATATTTATTGAACACAAAGATTTAAAAAAAAATCCCTGCAAGTCTATAGGCAGAATAAATAAATTTCTTACCAAAGTATACAAGTCTGACTAGTATCAGATTTCTACTCTGTAAAGTAAAGCTACAGATTTGAGTGGGAAATGTTATTTGCCAAGGATTTTACCCAGCCAGGTTCTCCTTTTATGTGTGCTCATATATAGAAAGAACATGCTCAAATACATGAGCTTAAGAAAACATAGTGTCTTTATACTCTTGGGGAAAAAGCAGTAACTCATAAAGGAATAAGAATCAAACTAGCACCAGACTTCTCATGAGCAGCACTGAATTGCAGAAGATAATTCAGCATTGCATTCCAAGTTCTGAAGGAAAATTATTTTATACCTAGAATTCCATATTCAGCTGAACTATCAATCAAATATGAGGGCAAGGATTCAGAAAATTGACATCAATTTTCTTTTTCTTTTTTTTTTAAGATTTTCTTTATTAATTTGACAGAGAGAGAGAGAGAGAGAGTGAGAGCAGGAACACAAGCAGGGGGAGTGGGAGAGGGAGAAGCAGGCTTCCCACAGAGCAGGGAGCCCGATGTGGGACTCGATCCCAGGACCCTGGGATCATGACCTGAGCCAAAGGCAGACGCTTAACGACTGAGCCACCCAGGCACCCTTGACATCAATTTTCTTGCAAAAGAAGGAAGAGAAGGAAGAAAGAGAGGAGCTAACATAGTAACTCAGGGGTAACAAAATTCCAGTATAAAAAAAGCAATCTATTGATATGAAAATAAGCAAAAGTGTAGATTAGATTTCCATGGGGAATTGGTACAGTAAGAAGCTAAGGAAAGGAGAATTTCCAAGAAAGCCAACAAAAACAACAACAAAAACGACTTCAGGGAGAGCCATTAGAATAATAATTTTTTGAAATGTCCTTTAAATTTTTCATTCAGAAATTTGTTGGTTATTTTATATTTTGGTATCTTGAACAAATACAAGTCAGTGGGGGAAAGGGTTGTAGATTACAAATATGTCTTGAATGTAAATCCAACAATTTGTTCACCAATCTCTATGACCCCTTCTAGCACTGAAAAAAAAAGTTAAAATGGGATTTACTTATCACTAAGGAACATGTTTGTTTTCTGAAATAATTTAACTTATCCCGAGGTATCTCTACGTTCTGATTTCTTGAAATTTCAATTTCAGATGCCTTAAAATTATGCTCCCTCAGTGTGGTAAGCATATAAAAGATTCTGCTCCTACTAAAACGGTGTTTGGTTTCAACTTTCTGAGTGGCCAAATTTGGCAACTTCTTTGTACACCTACGCAAACCAGAGGCACAGAAAGACCAGGGTAGGGGGTGGTCAGGAGACTCATTAAAACTTTGAGATTATTACTATTTTACCTTCTGGCTTGTGGAGGAAATATCTATAGCAAATATTGCCAAAAGTAGTGTTTAGGAGCAAGTGTCCTGTGGCGTCTATTAGCTACAGATAGGGTGATCTTTCCAAATAAAGAAGAGAGTAGCTGCAACATTTGGCCATGAGAAAGAACAACACTTTGGACTTTGAACATGCGCATGCATGTGCATACAAAGGCACACACACATACGTACACAGGAAAACCAATGCTGTTTTGTACCCCAGCTGATTCTTCCTGATAATACTAGAACTTATCAATCAAACTGAAAAATCATTAACCTAATGTATCTTTCTTTTCAGCAACAAATCCAAGTGGCATGTTTTCATAATGACTTTATTCTCTGATTTGCTAGGTCACACAGGTTATTTGGAAAAAGTACAATTAAAAAAACTTAACACCACATGACTGAGTCTTGTTTGGAAATCTTGTGTGGTTAAAATGAAAATGATGTTTCAACTAGGAGGTATGAGAAGATAAATAAAGTTAAACAGAAAACAAGTATGATATTTAGTTATCCCTCAACTGCTAAGACTTTCCTGTATTAGGCAGTTCATATAAAGTATTTTATACAAAGAAAGCTAATGCCATGATTTTAACTATCCTCTGATATTGGCTATTGGCTCTCTTGTAAATAGAGTTCATAAAGCAGATCCATAAATAAAGCTTCCTTTCTCTAACCCCTACCTTTCACTTTTCTGTTGTCCTTTACCAGAGCACCCACTTCATATTAAATACAAACACACACACACACACACACACACACACACAAAGAATCAAAAGCAGTACAACCCAAATGCTTCTCTATCCATCCCAACCAGGTCAGATTTTAACTTCATTAAATTGCTGTCATATGGTGGCTGCTGACATATATCAGGCTTGGAGAGCTTCACTCATCAGGTATTCTCTAAGATTGTTAATAAGAACAGCAACTCTCATTAGGGGTTCCCCAAAAGCAGCTAATTAAGGGACAAAGGTTGCTCAGATTGTGACAATTACACCTGTAAGGTCCCTGTAGAAACACCCAAATCTCTAACAAACCTATGTTTGGTTGCTTAGTACAAGAAATAAAGAGCTCGTCCATTAAAAAAAAATGAGAGGCAGAAACTGTCAACCATTTGAAAAGCTTTACGAAAATGATCATCCAATTAGTGGCTATGATCAAATCAGGCATGAACTCTCTCTGGATGGCTCCATAATTTTCCTTCTTGCATGGTGTAATTTCATATAGCTCAAATGAACTCGTGAGAGGTAATTCAGTTCCAAACAGTTTTCTCATCACTGCTAATTATACTAATACATTGAAATGCCTCCTACAAAATGCATGAGCCCTTTAAGCCACCTCATTAATGTGATATAATTTTTGCCAGAATATATATCAAACCTATTATCACCACAGGTTTTCTTCAGCATTTTTTTTTTCAAAATGTCTATCAAAAGCTTAAAAAGTAGATTTCTTTGGGCTGGTCGTCTCATAATTAACTGTTTCTTTGAACTACTGTTGTCTATTGTAGTATTTTTTAATGGCACTAACAATCTTCAATATGATATCCCCCAGACCCACAAGTTTCTTTTTCCTCTTGGAGTATTTGATTCCTTAAATCTTTTCCCTGTTGTAGCTGATTCTTTAAATGGCAAATGGTGCATGCAATAATGTGCAAAAATGAGTTATACAAACTGAAAGCAGGGGTGTAAAAAGAAGCATCATCTGAAACTAAAATAAAGACAGATTTTATGGTATTTATGTCAGTTAATTTAACTGCTGGTAGGGGCTTTTGTTGAAACATGAGTTAGTTCCAGTGTTTAACCTTGCAGTATTAATTTATGCTTTATGGCCTGAGTACTTTATCATTCCCTCCTTGGGAAGACAGTTATCTCATTAGCCAGAATTTAATGAAATGCAAGGATACACTTCTTAATTTCAAAGATTACTATAACACAAATCAGGTGTAAATCTCAGACTCACTGCCCCTTCCCTTGCCTGTTTAAAAAGAGAGAGAGAGAGAGAGAGAGAGAGAGAGGTTCATTTTGCAATCGTATCACAGAAATTCATCTGGTGGAATACATTTCATCACAGCCATTCTAAAGGCATCTCTCATCTGTAAAAGTTGGTTTAACTTTGCATCTGGCAATATTGATGGCCCTTTAGCTACTATAAAGTTTCCAGGGTTGACAATTCATTATTCATCATCACAATTAAAAAATAAAATGTTGATAAGATTACCAATTCCCTAGACTTATTCAAGCATGGACATGAACTCTTAACCACATTTGGACTAAACTCAATTTCATAGATAGTACCAATATATTTTGTTACAACTGGTTTTTCCAAGTTAGCAGACATCTTCATGAAGAAGGTAAACATGCTCTGAGATTTAGAATTATTTAAATAAACAAATCCATATCAGTTTAAAATATAAGACGTATTATCTGCCCTAAAGAAGCAAAAATACTCAGGTTATAAAACTCTGCAATGCCTTTTGCTGTCTAAGAGTTCTAAGACATCTGAACATTTAAATAATCTACCAGGTTGTTGCTGATTCCTTCACAGATTCTCCACTTGTATTTCAGGGCTCTTCATGCTGTCTCCTTCGCTGAGATGCCTCTTCTGGTCTGTTAGATCTGCCCATAGCACAATCCTGGATATGTAATATCATCTGAATCACCTATGATGATGTTTAAATTTGAGAACATTGCATGGTATCTAGGTTCGTTTGGAAATGGATGAATGCGTGGGTGGTGTACAGGTAGAGTGAATTTGTATTAATTTTGAACATATCTTAAACAATGAGAGAATAAGGAGCTAATATACTCTTTGACTATACCAATGATATAAAGTAAGCAGAACCTGGCAAATGAGTGACTCCCTCTGGTTTGCTATGTTAATTTGGGGAAAAATACTTTCCAGGAATTAACAATAACTTAAAAATCATACAGTTAGCTAGCTATTCTCTTGTACAAATGTGTGTGTGTGTATTCTCTGTAGGGATTTGTGGGTGTGTTCACTTATGCTTAGATGCCTGCTGAAAACACATAGTTATTATCACAGATATAGGCTTTCTTTTAAGGAAATGGCCAGTAAGCTCTTGAATAGAGATACATGACATTTGGCTACCCAGCTACAGGAATTCTTTTTCTAATGTTTTTTATGTACTTCCTAGTGTTAAAGATTCGAAAATAATAAAACATGGTATAAGGTGTTGTAAATAACACTTCCTTGATCCAAAACTGGATTCCTTGGAGAGGTGGCATGGTACCTTGGTCAGAGTGTGGGATTTGCATTTAGGCAGATGCAGGTTCAAATTAACGGCATACTAGCTGTGTAATGTTAGAGAAATTACTTAAATTTTCCTCACTTGTAAAATGAGATTAATAAAACCTACAAACATTTTTTAGAATAACAGTTTTATATTTATAGAGAAATTACAAAGACAGTACAGAGTTCGTTTATAACCTAAACCTAATTTCCCCTATTATTAACATCTTATGTTAGTATGGTACATTTGTCACAATTAAAGAACCGATACTGGTATGTTATTATTAACTAGAGTCCACACTTTATTCAGATTTCCTTAGTTTGAATCCAATGTCTTTTTTCTGTCCCAGAATCCCATCCAGGATACCACATCACGTCTAGTCCTCATTTCCCCCTAGGTTCCTTTTGACCATGACAGTTTCTCAGACTTTCCTTGTTTGTTATAACCTTGACAGTTTTGAGGTATACCGGTCAGATATTTTGTAGGATCCCCCTCTATTGAAATTTATCTGTTGGACTTCTGAGAACTGTGGGGGTGTTTTGTTTTGTTTTGTTTTTAGAAAGAAGACGACAGTGGTAAAGTGCCAATCTCATCACGTCATTTCAAGGGTACATACTACCAACAAGACTTAATCACTGCTGATGTTACCTTTGATTACCCGGCTGAGAAACTCACATTTAAACAGGATTATGGCAAGTATTATATGTGAAAACATACCCACACCATCCTTGGAGCATAGGAGGCACTCAATGATCCTTGATTTCCTCTTTTCTCTTCCATCTCAGCACTTGTATTAAGTTGCTATGATTTTTTTGTTCAGTAAATATAGTTTGACTTTGCTACAACAAAGTACATTACAATAAAGTTTTCAGGATGAACTGGATCACCAATTAGAGTGCTTATGTGTTGGCTAAATGAATTTAAATTAAAAAAAATAAACCTATACCGTATACTGTAAAAAAAAAAAATAGAGTGCTTAATTTAAATGAAGTACTAAATAGACATTGTTAGAAGAGAGTCTTACTTATTACAAAGGCAGTTCAAGGCAATGACCCTGAATATTACAACAATGCTCCAATATAATGTGGTTAACTATCTACTTGGAAAGCAGAGAGGACCCATGAGCTACTTACAAACAGATATCTCGTTTATCTCCACCCACCAATTTATCAAATTTTCATGAGCTACAACCTATTGAACAAAAATATTAGGCAAAGAATTTAAATTTCTGGGTTCTCAGTTCTTTCAATACATTTCTGCTTAGATTTAAAAAAAATAAATAACATGTTTTTCTCTTGACCTAGCCTTATCATTTTTTTGTTCACCTGAAGTTGAGTGAATCACCACAAGCTGATTTTCACCTTTGTTGAGCTTCTTCTCTGGCCACACAGATGGGCATATGTACTCTGGCCTTTCTTTCCATAACCATCATCATCCCTATTATTACCTGTACAATGTCTATTTGCTCAGCTAGACCTTGAGTTCCCTAGAAGGAGAGACCAACGCTTGGTTTATGAGGTAGCCCCAGCACCTAGCACATGGCTGGCACACATTAGTACTCTAATACTTTTTGAATAGATAAATGAATTAATTTTACTAACTCAGTAGTAATTAAAAAATACTTTCATATTTATGTTTCATTCAATTTCTCAGAGCTGTAAGATGAGTAAGTAGGCTCATGGAGGTTAAATGATTTTCCCAAAGTTATACCAGTATGGCTTGGTGCCAGGATTTGGGGTGGTCCCTTTTGATTTTGTGTCCAGTGTCTTTCACTAGAAAGAGATGCTTCTAATCAAGGCATTATGCCAGGCAATGTGAGGTATATAAAGATATATAATCATAACTACTTCCCTTGGGTCAAAAGATGTATTAATGTATTTTGAAAATATTCTTTTAAAAAAGGTGTTATGGGAGCATAAGGTATATTAATACTGAGTGCTGGAAAGGCATTATTGATTTAAAAGAATTAAATATATATATTTTTAAAAAGTTTTCAACCAAACTTTCTCAAAGGGTATTATACTTAATGTATGAAAAGTGCTGAGAGATATACAGTTAGAAGCCAGGCCTGTTTGTGAGCTCGGAACTGATTGCCTTTCCCTGTAGCTCCAGTGGGTGAGTTCCTCTGATGTCCCTCCAACCCCATGCAGCTGGTTTTGAAAAAATTCCAGGAATTTGGTAATAAAGCAATAGGAAGTTGGACAGTTCATTGTGATTTATTTCATTTGAAGGACCTTAATTATTTTTAAATTTTTAAGTGAGCATTTAGAATAACATAGGCTGATGCTCACAGGTTATTAAATAGGCATGAATTACTTAGCTGAAAAATAGTACAACCTTGATTCTACATTGTTCCCTTTTTAATTCGAACAACTCTCATCCTTTCTCCTCTCAAGGGCATTACTCCACAGGTACCCCAAAAATTGGGCTAGTGGTTCCATCTGTCTCTTTTCTCAAGTTGGGTTTATCCTGGGCTGAGGAGAGAGACTGGGTCTGGCTCTTCAGACTGTACTAAATGTAAAATTAACAGCCTGGTTTGCAGACATGCCTGTTTTCTCCCTTCAGTTATCTCTCAATTCATTGTAATTCTTCAGCTACCTTTGATCTGGCCACTCGCATAACACGGAATGTTTGTTAATGGCAGTAAGCACTTTAGATATTGATGCCTGAGTAGGATCACAGTTTGGGACTCATTGTATTAACTGGTTATTAAAGAAGGCCAGTGTTTTGTTTTTGAGAGACTTGCTTAAAATTGGTAGTATGCGCTTGCTATTCCATTTATTAAATTTGTAAGTTTAGGAATGGACTTAAGGGTCAAAACCTGAATGAAAAATAAGAGACTATTTTTCATTCCATCTGAATGCATGATTGGTAGGCGTGGGTTATCTATAGATCATTTATCTGTTGGAAGATCTAAAAAGAATGACAAAAGGGTTGTTAGGAAACACTTTGCAAAGAGACATAAAAGTATATTTGATTTTTTGAATATATTTGAAGGATCTTTTGGCGTCTGGAAAGGTAGTAGTTCGGTCCCAATTATGGTGACTTAACTTCGAAAAGCCATTTCTTATGGAACTCAAGCTACCATTTACCATAGAAACAATACTTACGACGCAGTTACCTTTCTCTGGGCTGCATTGTTATCTATATGCACTGCACTTCAGAGAGTGGACATTTATTATCCTAGATAAAAATCCCAACAGATAAATAATTTAGCTGTTTGCCTCTACCAAACAGTTTTAATTCAATCAATGGGTTATGTGAGTTTGCCAAGTAATTAGAAAACCTCTTGATTTTCGTTATATGCTTTGGAAAGTATTTCAATAGATGATGAATTTAGTCTTCTGACTTCAGTTTCTCTTAGGTATTTCCAGTTATAAATATTTTATTTAACTGATATTCCATGACTTCATATGGGTCACTTTTGAAGTGGAGATTGTGAAGTTTAAACAGAGAAGAGATACTGGAGTAGGGTGGTACCTTTTATGAGGAGCAGAAAGACTGCCCATAAAGGTCCAATCTTGACACTAATTCTGCATCACACAATTTGACCACTAAAAGATCTCCCTCTATACAAAAGAGATGGAATTTATTTCACATAATCTCACCCCTAGTTGCATTAGGTTTAAAATGTTGATTTATTTGGTTGGGCTACTGACAAGTGTAGACTGAGCTGACCATAAAACTATATTTAGTTCTAATTCTTTGAGGGGTCAAAGGGTGAAAATTTATCCACTTAGTCTTATAGGAATTAATTTTTCGATTTGACTATTCATAGCATCATTAATGAAGAAAAGCTGCAAGAGAAAACAGACCATTTTCAGGAATGTGATTCAGAACATTAACACCTTAATTTACATAAAATTAGTTACATACTGCTGCAGTAATTTAATTTGTTTGACCAGTACTTTGCAACTGTGAAAAATAGATTCAGAAAGGCCAGACAACGAGTTCTACATATTTTCTCCAAATGGCTAGTCTCAGAATCATATGAAACAGAGAGAATTAATTACAAGACAATTCAGAATACCATAGTGGCAGCTTTGAAACGCATGGATTAGAAATGCATTCTTCTTCTTTTTTTTCCCTCCTTCAAAAATCTTCATAAAATGCCTGGTTCGTGCCTGAAATAACTTCCATATTTTCCCCAGGTTTCATTACAGTTGCATAAGTAAAAATAATAAAACTAAAATTGTATGATATGCATGGTTGCCAGATAAAAACCTGAATCCATCTGGATTTACCAACAGTAATGTTACTTAGTATAACCAAAGGCATAAGTAAGGCCCCCAAAAGATACACTAATCTCACAGGTGTTAACCTGTTAACATTCAAAACTTAACCATTCTTACTTCTTGCAGAAGCCAAGTATAATTAATTTGAACTTTAAATAATTAGATGATTGACCTTAAAATTAGTCATGTGTGAACATAACAAAGTCATTTTCCTGTATTTGTGTTTTTCCTACTTTCTTGCATGGCCAAATATATTTTGTACTTTAAAATATTTCCTTATAATTCAAAACTTTTTTACTATCATTTTCAGCGAAGGCTGTACTCAACACTCCTTCCTCCTAACCTACCTTACACACAATTCCTCATGATTCTGCAGGCAGGCTTTTCTTAAACCTCTGCTTTATCATCAGTATCTACTTAACAGCCAGGTTTCATGAACTGGGGTAATAATTTTTTTTTTCAAATTCCCCCCCACCCCCCCCCAACCAGCTTCTGGGTTCGAAGATAAATGATTTGGTTTCAGCTCTGCTTTCTATTTTCTGTGTAATTAGGAAAATAATTTGGTCCTTTGGTCTCTCACATGCCTGGTCAATGCAGTGATAACACTGATAGGGTCAAAGGCAGCTGAGGTTAATGCAGAAGGTCATTGCTATCCAAAGTTTTATACTCACAAAAGTTATTTCTTTTTTAGAATATGTTTTGAATTGACTAATTGATTTTTTAATATATAGGACAATTCTTAGATTATCATTGACACTCTCTTTGTCAGACAGCTTATAAATCATTTGCAATGCAAGGAATGAAATTTAGTTTTGTCATTCACCTGTCTCTGTGAGAGAATGGTGAGGATTAAGCAGAAAAGAAGTATAAAACTTTACAAATACTTTTTCTATTCCAATACATCTTTTTCTAAATTTTAACTGGATCTAGATTGTAAATCAAAGAATGTCTTTTAAGTAAAGCTCTAGTCTTATTGTCACGGAGCTATCTCTTCCTGGTGACTTTCCAAAATGGAATGCAACACGGTGAACTGCTAGATTTGATTTTGATTTTGTTATTAGCTAGCTGGGTGACCTTGGGTAAGTTCACCAATAATTTCCGTGTCCTGGTTTCCTCATGGATGAAATGAGGGTTTTAGACTTGATGGTCTGTAGGATCTCTTCTGGTTCACTAAATTCAGCAATTGATACAGTACTTTTATTTGTCTATTTTTTTGGCACATCTAATTTTTCCTAAAGGATGGCAAAGCTGAATATAGACATAATTATGGACATGGTTGAGGTCAAAGGGCAGTAGCATTATAAAAGGTAAGTTCCAAAAAGCGAGGTAGAGTCACAAATGAACATAAAGAAAAACTGTCAGTTGCCTTTGCCCAATTTTTTCCAATTCATTCTTGACGGGTCTTCTTTCCAGTGGGATCCCAAGATAAGAAGAGGGCTATGGAAGACAGTAGTTTATTACCAAAATCCACTTTATCTAGACTATGTTTTGCTAGTGTAAATTTGCCCCAAGATTATAGGAGCAAGGCAAATCATGCACTGTCTTTTGAATTCAGTGGCCTTATAAAAATATCATGCCTTCCTCTAAAGTAATAATAATAATAATAATAATAGCCACGATAATCATAAAACACTGGATTCCTAAAATATAGATATGATGGCTATTCCTGTGAATGTAATTGTTTTTATTATTCAAAACATTCCTTTCCAGAAATAGTATATACCCCCCAATAAAGTTTGCTTCAAAATAAACCAAATTTCAAGAGAATCACAATCAATGAAGATAATTTAGAAAGTAGAAGATAGTTTCTACAAATGAGCTCTCTGGTCAGTCTGCAGTATTCCACAAGCCTTGGAAAGCTTCCTAATCTAGTCATTTGTCAGAGTGTAGGTCAAATGATTTGCTGAATTTAACTTTCATCGATCAGATGCTGTTTTAGGGAGCATGTGCTGAACATCCCTGATAAAATGATAGCCTCTACTTGAATAATACATAGTTTGTACCCCAAGCTGTAACACACACACACACACACACACACACACACACACACACACTCTCTCTCTCTCTCTCTCTCTCTCTCTGAAAGCTTGTCAAACCTATAATGGAGTAGATAACCGAATGAAAGAGCAAACTTCCATCATCACACAAGATAGTAACATGGAGAAACTAAACTGTTAAATCAAATCCGTGAAATTCATTTTCTTTGTACAACATTAAAATATATTCCATAAAATGGCAGAGCAATCCAATAAAAGAACAGGCTCTGAAAAGAGTAATTTGTGCGCAACAAGGTTATACATTTAATAGAGTTCTGTAGTTTTGATCACATTTAGAATTCTATTGCTTTTTGTTAAATTTTCTCAGATTTTTTTCAAACTTTTCATCATTTCTTTGAAATATACGAACGTTTTAATGTATAGATAATTTATTCAACACCTACAGTTAAATGCTCTGTAGGCGTAATTTTTCTATTAAGTTTCCTTCTACAGCAGCTTTCACTTTGTCTCAAATAGATTACTCATTGTCAACAAATTGTAACAGGACTGATCTGTTAGAGTATCAATTCTTAGGTTCATTTCAATATTTTAACTATTTGCATAATAATTTTACAGAAAGTGAAGCTTCTGTGACTCATTGTTTCAGGAAAATTGTCAGAATACGTTTAATATTATTAATTGTTGCATCCGCAATAAAGCAGAAAATAATTTCTTATAATATGACCTTATGAATATGAACATGAGGCTGTTTATGCTCCTGTATTGTTATTTTTCACAGAAAATATTTAAGCAAATTAAGGGTAATTAAGACTGAATGAAGATAGTTATGTTATTTTTCAAAATGAAACAGACTTTCAAGTTGCTCTAAAAACACAAGCAACTTTATTTTTCCAATCCTTTTTTCTATCTTTACTAATATTACCAGTTATGAAGATTTATTTCACCTGGAATAATATTTTGCTTACAAAAATCCATAAATGTGTTTAATACTATGTTAGAAAATATAATTTTATCTTAATATGAACTACATGAAAAGTTGCTCTTCTTTAAGGCTATAGAAAATTGTTATTTGATAAAAAATATTTATGTAAGGATATAGGCCTGTAACAGGAAGAAGTGGGTTCTTTTTAAGCATGCTAATTCGGCTGAAGACTATAAAGAGAGAGAATATTTTCCTCTTGTACATTTTCTGCATTCTTTTTCCTCTTTTCAGTGTATATTGGGCTGTTTCCAATTAAATTAAAATGTGGCATGGAAGTTATCAATCAAATGTAATTATTTTGTGCAAAACAATATCACACACAAAATTAACATGTGCAACAGGGGAAGGTGTCAGAACACATCAGTTATTCCTCGGACAGCTCATCTCTTATTGAAGCAATCAAGTTCTGGAAACATTGCTTTGGGCTTCCTGGCATCGTTCACTATGGCCCTATTTCCTCAGGTTTGTTTACCTCAACGGCTACTTTTGTGGGCTTTCTCCACAGGATGCAGAAATGGAGTCAGAACAAAACTGCCTCTAATGTCAACCGTACCTTTCTGGTAGTATCAAGAATCTTTAATTTCATTTTAGGTGGCACATACTGGTATTCTACATGCACAACTTTGGCAGATGGTGATGCAGAAAGCAAAGCATGAGTTTTGAAGTTTCCTGAAAACCATTTCCTCATCCCTCATCCTTCTCAACCTCACAACATCCCATGTGTGGCAGGATTCTGGCTGCCCAGGCTTCCGCCATGACATCCAGTGGAGATCTGGGTTTTCCCCTGGCACCCTATTCACACAAATCCGCCCTGTCTTTCATTCTTGAAAAGCCCTTTCTCTGGCAGAATTTAACTATGCAAGTAAAAAGTAAAAAATAAAACAACAAAAAACACACAAATAAAAACAAAAAAAGAAACAAAAAACTGTGCCAAATATAACTGTGACTAAAGCCTACAACTTTATGCATTCAGGGATAACAGTGTCACATGTCGAGCTCAACAGTGAGTTAAAGCAGAGATGGCAAATACATGGTCCTCTCCATCGCTACCCATCTAAACATGGGAACTGATCTTACCATTCTTTTTATTAAGTTTGCATGAGGCTCCAGCGGCCTTTCTGAAACAACATTCCAAGAAGCTACTTCCAAATTATTTGAATTGACTCACAAACTGAAAACAATTTTTCTGAGTTAATGTTTATCACAGCCATGTGTTATGTTTACACTTTGACAAGAGGCTTCTGATGGCGATGATTAAGTCCAAATGAATGGATAGGAATGCTAAGCATGAAGACAAACTGATACTCCCACAAGAAAACTTAACGCAGAGCTTCTTAGTCGAGCTATGCCAATCAAATGAAATCCTAAAATAATTCTTCTGTGTAAGATTTTATAAGTAATTGATCTAAATAATACAGGTATTCCTTCTACTACGCTCTTATGCAATATGCGTTCCTCTGGGGACACCATTTTTTACATTGTGTTATAGCTACCTGTTCTCATCTTCTTTCCTTGTCGATGGATTCTGGGCAACTTGGAAATAGACTCCACGGGTTATCACTTTGTAGTACCCATGTTGGTATCCTCAGCACAGGACTTGGCCTATTATAGTTGATCACAGAGGGTTGAATTTCGTTGAATAAAGTAGCCTTACGGAATGTAGTGGCTGGAAGGGGTCTCACATCTGTCCCACCTCCTCTCTATCTCACTTTACAGATGATAGGAACTAGAAGGCCTCACAAAACTGGCTTTATGTCCATGTCTTCCAGTGACCTGAATGTAAACTTTTCAACAAGGACTTCATGATTTGATTCCATCTAGCTCTTCAGTGTTACTTACCTCTCATCCCACTCTCAACCCCACTGACCTTGACCCTGGTCACACTGGTCTTCTGTCTGTTTCTAATACATACTTAGCTATTTCCCAGTCCCGAGTCTTTGGGGTCTTTGTGTCTTCCCAGAAGGCTCTTCCTGCTACTCTTCTCCTGTGTCAATCCTACGAGTCCCTTAGGATTCAGCTTAATATTCATTTCCTCCAAGTGGCCATCCCCTGAAGCCTCAGTCCAAATTTGGTTTCCCAACGAATCCCTCAAGTTAATCTTTCTTTAAAACACCCTGTTCTCGGGG
>NW_028274813.1:79852500-79857500 GCF_037043125.1 Eumetopias jubatus
CAAAAGATCATAATTGTATTTTATATGGTAGAAGCCATATGATGTTCATTCTTTTTACATAAACATCATGAATCTGAAAAAAACATGAATGTGGCATAAACACATCAATTTCACAGAGGACAGGGGTGTTACTAGTGGTTAAGAGCACAGGCTCTGTTTCCTCATCTGTAAAATGGAGATAATTAACAGTAACTATTTGACAGAATTGATGTGAAGATTCAATGAAATAATGCACGTAAAGCATTTAGCATATTGCTTGGCTTATTTTAACACAAAGTAAATGTTAACTTCACAATCCTGCATGGGGAAGTGAGGGGGTGTGAAATACATTTTGTGGTGTAAAGTATAATGAGTGCTGCAAAATCCAAGAGCAGAGACATGAGGAGGGGCCATCACTTCTTTCCAAATCCATCTGTGAACATTTGTGGAAGAGAGAAGACTCCCAGGTAATGGAGTGGGTCTGGCCAACTAGAAAGGTCAGGAGGCTCAAAACCTGGCAGAAGGTTGGAATGGGGATTGGGAGGAAAGACAGCACATTTTAAAAAATGTGCCATGGGATTTGATGCTTGTGAAGTGAAAATACTCCCTTGTTATAAGTTATCAGTGGCTGCTGTTGATTTGAAATTTAGTGACAAGCCAAGATGTTGCTACAGTCAGATGTTGATCTACAGAGGCAATGGGTCCAACTTTTGGAGAATGTTTTTTTCCTATCTGGCAGTAATTTAAGCAGTGTGAAAACCTGTGCAAATGCTCTTTTGGGTCATTATACTTCTGTGCCTCATCGATAATATATTTGGAGCTGGTAACACATTAGCCTTGTTAAATTTATTTGTTTTTCACAAATCATTTTTGAAAATGTCCGCACTTTATCAAGGCGGCTCCTTAAATCTAACGTATTTATCATACGGAATTTTATTTATTAAATTTTATTTGCTGTCAAGAGAGGCAGACATGAGTACAATGTTTAAAAAGATGTCTATTGATGTGAGAAAAAAAAAAAAAGGTAAGTCCTGAGGTGGAAGCTCAGTGAGTTGGAGAAATGTAAGCGTCCCCCACATTTAATCTTCACATGACAAAATGCATTATGGTCAAAACAGGATCGTCTCTAAATCAAAGCTTTCTAACATTCTAAAACCTGCATTGTATAAGCCTATGCTTTCAGTTAGGCTTTTTTTTTTTTTTTTTCCCTTTCTGTGGGCAACCATTTTGTCATAAATGCTAGTAGGTCATTGTAAGCCTCTTCCTTACAACACTCTTTTATACGTGGTTATTTCAGATACATTAAAGCCAATTATAATTACCTTGGCTATCTAAAACAACACCTCCTTATGCAAGGAGGATGTGATATACGGGGTGCAACATATACTGGTGTCAAAAGCAAGTTATTTTCATCAGACAATTATAGTTGTCTTTGACATCAGGCCTACATTTCCCACCAATTAGTACAAACTGCAGGGTGCAATGCTAGAATTCTGCAGTGCTAGCAGCTAGCGGTACGGAGTGGAATTTAGGACATTTAAATACTGTACGGTCCAATAAATATTCTGCTTTAACTTCAATTGGTTCAAATTAATAGTCTGTGTTGTCTGTGTATCATTTTTCCTCAGCAAGAAGGTCTATATGGATTTTATTTTTTGTTGGGGTATTAATTCTTCTTGTCAATAAAGTGCTTAATTTTCATTTTCACTCTGTGTCTCTCACTGAACTATTTACCAGGCCACGCTCACCATGCTAGTGGGATAGTGGTGGAGGTCCGCGGAGGACTTGTGTAGGAAAGAAGTGTTCAGGAGTGAATAATAAAGCTGGCTGCGTCTTCTTCCCCTTTTTCTTCCTCCCCTCCTTCTTCCCCTTCTTCTTCTGGCATCCTGATTAAGTGTACAATTATTTGTTATTCTTTAAAATTATTCAATTGCTGCAGCAAAGCAGTGTAAATAAGCTAAAAAGGGTGTTGGTAGAATTTTTAAGGACTTTATTTCTCAGTTGAGAAATATATTGATGAAAATATATGTGACTCTATGATGCCAGGATCATGGGATAGAAAGCGGACATACAGAAGGCCAATCAGTATTTTTCCTACTTGGCACCTAGAAGCTAGACTTCTAGCTTATGAAACGGACTAAACTGATCAGCCATTTTTGTGGTCTCTAAGATAATATTTGTGCCCCATCAGTTTCCAGCCTACTGTCAGATATTATAGCAGGAACGGTATATGACAGATCTATGCCTTCAAGTGGCTTAATCTCAAATGCCGTTGTCTTGGTTTATGTCACTTATGAGACTTAAGTATTTTTTTTTAACTTTCAGGATTTTAAGTATGATATAGTCAGTTATTTTATTTTAGATTTTGTTATTAGAATTCAAGTATTGTCATTTAAGCTAAATCTCTTGGGACTTTTGTAAAAAAGTATGCAGAAGAAAGGGATAAAGACATTTGCCTCTTTTCAATTGTGACCTAATTCCCCTTCTCAAATACTGAGCATATGGGGCTGTCCAAAATTATTCTTTCTAAAAAATAAATGTAATTTTAAAATTCAATAGGATAGAGTACCATTAGGAGGCATTTTAACACATGAACAGTGGGATCTGTTGCAGTCATCAAAGATTATAGGTGGGGCACAGAGCCCCCAGTAAGAGTCCAGTGCAGACTTAGACAGTTCATCTCCCCTTCTGAGACTCAGAGACCACCTTCATTCTTCCTGAGCTCTTTCTGCTCTTTCCCTCAAAGAACTTTATATGTATTCTGGAATGAATGCCATACGAATAGAGCATTGGGCATGCACTAAAAATGAGAGATGGAAAGATACAGCGGGCCATAGATGGGGTACTAGTGATTTGTTCATGTATTCATTCAACATTTATTGAGAAGCTACTGTGAGTTTGACAAAGTATGGGTGGATCAGAAATGGATCTTGACCTCAAGAATTTGTGGTTTAGGGCATCTGAGACAACACATAGATAACAGCCATACCATGTGTGATCAGTGCTACCAGAAAGCCACGGAGGAAACACTACAGAAGTGTTCAGAAGAGAAGGAGGATACTTGAATGGAGAGTCATATAATTAGCCTTTCGATTCCTTTTCTGAGAGACTTTTGAACTAATCTCTTGGTGTTTCAGTTTTTCTCAACTGCAAAGATGGGGAAAGACACTCGTTTTAAATACGAAATGCTATACATGAATAACCGTGAGTTTCTCTGCATTGGAGTGTTAAGGTATTGTATTTCCAGCAAATGGACCGCTTTCAGTGGCTGCAAAATATAACTATCTATGGGGAATGCGGTTATAACTGCTCAGTAATTGTTCTTGCTAGTCCACTTTGGGTGAAGTCAGCCCAGGCAGGAGGATGTCATCCCTCTAGTTTTTCATGTAATGCATAATGAAAACCACTAGCAGACTAACCTCAGAGACAAAGGCCCTACACTCATCTTAGTTAAGCAAGCCAGAGGAATGGTCTCTCTTCTGGAGGCTGGTGTCAGGGGTAGCATGGTCAGCTACCTTTTTTCTCCCTAGCGTAAGAGGAAGCAGATGCCATCATGTGATTCGGACTTTACTTGTTAAAATTATTTCCAGCATCACTCAGTTCCCCAAACCTATGTGAGCACCTAACCAAGCACTGCACTTAAGAATTAAAAGCATCATAAAATGCAGCTTATGCGTCTATTACACACTTCACCGTGACGCATGGTCAAAAAGACCTCTCCTAATGACAGTTGCCCTGAACACAGCAGCCCCTCCGAGCGGGGGAATGTGGTATCTTCATGAGGCAAACTACGACTGCAACTTTACGACCATTTTAGCTCTTCCTCAAATTTTCCTTCCGCCGGAATACTCTTAGAGAATTTCATCACTGCAACAGCTTCTTTTCGAGTGGCACTGAGTGTATCTTTCCAATGGTGCATGGAGGATATAAGCTCATAACACCCATTAGCATTAATGGGAGTTATCCGCGTAAATCCCCTCACATCGATTAGAGAATAGGCCCCTTTTGATTTTAGAAATCTTTCCTGTGAGGATTTCCCCTGTGTCTAGTATGGGCATATAAATGGCCATTTTATTGTATTAAATATGTATCACATCCATCATTTTTAATGCTGTGCTGTGATGAAGGCTTCTCAGTTCTGGGATCAGTTCAGAAAATATTTAAACTTGGCAAGCTAAACAAGCCTCAGCTAAGAAAGCCTAAGGGCCCCATTCAGAGGAACATTATCTACCATTTATGCTTGATTTTAGAAAAAAAAAAACTGAAATTACTCAGGAAAAAAGTGTGGACAACATTGTTTTTGACTAAATTACAGGCTTTTAATATTCATTAGCAGTGACTTCTCCATTATTCAACCAAGCAAATCAGTACACAAACCAAGAGAGAGAAAGACACTGCTGCCTGAGATTCACAAACTGCTGGTGTTTGTTAACAACAAAATAATAACAACTACAAGAGGTCAACTTAGATTGTGACCTAAGGTTGCTGTGTTGAGTGGCCTCTACACAATCATCTGTTTCCCTGATTGTGAGATTCATTGGAGAGATGCAGGGTAGAAAACAAATGAAATCCGTATTTTTCCCCATTGGTGTTACGTGGGTTGTAACTTTGCTACTGGAGAGCGGCTATTCACGAGACTCCTAAAGCAGAGGCAGTAAAACCTGTCTGTGTTGCAGATTGCAGGCATAATTGACCCACAGAAGGATTTTATTTAGCCCTTAGGTGACACACTGTCCTAAGTTAACCTCGCTCTCTATCACTCCCTATTATTTATGCATCCCTCTCTTCACACGTTTCTCTGATTCGCCTGGGAAGTAGCTTTGGAGTCGGACCGTGTAGGTTTGATCCTAGCACCGTCCATGCAACATGTTTGACCCCCATGTATGCTACCTAGACTCTCTGAACCTCAATGTCATTCCCTACAAAATGGGGACATAATACATGTGTTGAAAGACTGCGGTCAGGCTCAAGTGAGATAATGTTGATGAAGCCCTAGTTCACATTCTGGCACAGAGTGGTTG